>NW_025204310.1:0-9286 GCF_004010195.1 Chiloscyllium plagiosum | reverse complement strand
TATTGTTCATTAGAAATTGAGCTGGACACTCCAGAGAAATGCAATGGTTGTACGAGCAGGCCGGAGGCTAGGAATACTGCAGCGAGTAACCCACCCTCCTGACTCGCAAAGCCAATTGACTGTCTAAGAGACAGAGGTCAGGAGGCTAATAGCACAGCTCGCCCCTTGACTGGATAGGAACAGCTTCAACTGCATTCAAGAGGCTTGGCGTTGTCCAGGACAAAGCATCCCACTTGATCAGTAGCACATCCACAAGCGTCCATTGCCTCCAAATCTGATTCTTCGTACCTGCCATATGCACTATCTAAAATACTACACTGCAGTAACTTAGCCACTTCCTGAGACAGTACCTTCCCACTATCACTTGCATCTCGAAGGACAGGAGCAGCAGATTCAAGGGAACAGCACCACTGTAAGCTCCTCTCTAAAACACTCGGCATCCTGACATGGAAATATGTCACCGATCCTTTACTGTAATTGGGTCAAAATCTGGAATTCCCTTCCTCAGGCCATTTTGGAACATGTTATTTCAGAAAGGCAGCTTACTGCCATTTGCTGAAGGACAACTACGGACAACTTAAAGCAACCACCATGTTCCAGGAGTCAATAAAAAAATCATTGAAGCTAACATGACAGTTTGATAAAGTGGTTGAGGAGGCATTATCTGTATGTAATAAGCAGTCAAAAGGTTTGGAGTCAAGTTCCAGAATCAGTCCCTACCATGGTAGCTTCAATTAATAACAGAGTATGAAATGAAAATGCTGGAATAATGAACGATAATCACAGACCTACCAAAGGTTTGAAGCATGTTACATGGTTCAGTATTGTCCTTCAGAGGAGGTCGTCTGACTTTCCTACCTGGCCTGCACTACCCGTTCAACAATAAGGTGATGGTCCTTTCCTGTGCCGAACCTGACTAAGAAACCCATCAGGAGAAAGTGAGGACTGCAGGTGCTGGAGATCAGAGTTGAGAGTGTAGTGCTGGAAAAGCACAGCAGATCAGACAACATCCGAGGAGCAGGAAAATCAACGTTCCAGGCATAACCCCTTCATCAGGTATCCTAATGAAGGCCTCATGCCCGAAACATCGATTCTCCTGCTCCTCGTACGCTGCCTGACCTGCTGTACTTTTCCAGCACTACAGTCTCGACTGAGAAGCCATTTGGCTGTAATAAAGCTTCTTAAGAAAGATCAACCATAATTAGCCGAGCAAGATGGCAGGCCTTCAAAAAGGTAGCTGATGACCACCTTCTTGGGATATGTGACGATCTTTTTCATAAGTCAGTGAAGAATTCAAAAAATGCAAATTATGGTGACTCAGGCTCTTCAGACAGAGTCCGGTACACAGTTTAGATTGATGATTGGATACAAAGTCTCCTGTGATGTTGCTGTGAACAGCAGGAGAGTTCTTGCCAGTATTGCACTCCAATATTTGTTCATGAGGTAAAGTGTCAGATTGATTACATTTCTGTTTGTGACCGCTTTCTGTGCATTCCCAATATTAGGATCACAGCGGTGACACCATGACACCAGTATTCCCAAACTCCAGTTTGATGCTGAATGGACGGGGTTTGGAATACCATTGTTTGCCCAGGGTGAAATTTGAATTCTAAGAAAGCCTGGAATTGGAAAGAAAGCCAAATGGTGACCATGTAACCCGAGTCAATGGGAAAATACAAAAACAGCTGGTTCACGAATGACAAGGCATCTGTCACCTTTCCATGGTCTGGCCAACATGAGATTCCAGACCCACTGTGCTCTGAAGTGGCTTTTGCAAGCTATTGAATGGGCAGTTGGGGACAGGGATTCATTGCTGACCCTTACCAGAAAGTAATACGTGTAACAAAACCTCACAACAACTATATCAATTAAATGTAATTGTTGCGCAGTTCCTGATGTCATTTCAAGTATTTCATGTGAATATTCTAAGATGCACCTTGAGTGATGTCGCACCGTCTAAACGGACTACAATATAAATTAGTGGGACATTCAGAGTAGGAGAAAGTGAGGACTGCAGATGCTGGAGATCAGAGCTGAAAATGTGTTGCTGGAAAAGTGCAGCAGGTCAGGCAGCATCCAAGGAGCAGGAGAATCGACATTTCAGGCATAAGCAACACATTTTCAGCAGCGACATTCAGAGTAGATCCAGTTCAACATTGAAGTTTAATTGCAGAATTTTCAGCACTGAATATTTAACCTAAATAAAAGTTTTAAATTGTGTTTATCATTCAGAAATAAATAAAATCTGTTGCAATTCGTCTTCATAAATTGGCATTCACTTCTGAAAATGGTCACTATTCTTAAAAGAAACTTGTTTCGATTTGAATCTTACCAACAAATCACTTCTTTCGTCTGGCTTTGCTGTCCCCATCACTTCCTTGAAACCAATTAAGCATTTATGTAAATAAACACAGAAATAGAATTCTCAGAATAAATTACAGAACAACAAAACCGCAATTTATATTTCCCCACAAGCACAGCACACGAATTGTGGAAAAAATGCAAATAACTCAATGGATTCCAATACTAATTGATGTTAGGACGTTTTAATACATAATTTGTATAATTGTTGAATGGCAGAGGTATCAATTGTCATGTTTAGTCAAAATAAAACTATAATTAAGTGATACATTGGCACAGCTAATATTTCTGTCTCTCTTTTTCTCTCTTCCCCTCCTGCCTCCCCCCATTTTCCTTTATATCTGATGCCTTGTTTTGCCTCTCCACAATCGGACAACGTTTTCCTCAATAACATGAAGCCAACACCTCACCAACATGTGCTCTCAGCCAAATTCATCCATTTCTTTCGAGAGATTTGAGTCAGTACAACCAGATTTTCTCAAAAATCTGTCTGAGTATTGAGTGATCTGGAAATGCTTGATCGGAAAGACTTTACTGTGATAGTGTTTTCATTGTAACTCAGCAGTATTATTCTTGGCTGAGGAATGTTTAATGGTTCAGTGCAATGCATATTTAGTCTATAATTAACTTTTACTGCACATCTCATGGAATGTTTAATATTGTAGAAGGTGATTTATTCTGTGTCGAGTCTGTGTTGTACCTGCTCTGGGAGGGTTTTGTTAGGGAACCCTGGATGCAGCTCTACACTGTGTCTAAACCAAAATGTATTTGACATGTTTGCATTGGACAGCACAATATAGAGGGATATTTACCTAGCACATTTCATGAGCTGTACAATCACAGAAAACATTTGATGTAGCCGTGTAAAGGGGCTTGAACTCCTACCCACTGTCTTTCTGATTTTGAAATGCTTGATACCAGAATAAAAAGGGAACAACACTCTGCATCGAAACTTTGTTATACAAGTAGATTATCATCTACAGGCACAGACATACATACACACATAAGGTAATCATTTATGAACAACCCTTGCAGTGTTTAATGGATGAGTGCTGAGAGAGCTTTAATATGCAATGTGTGTATTCCATGCAATGCATACCGACAATGTGTTTGATATGGTAGTTGAAATGTAGTTTTGATCTGTCTTTAATCTTTTCTGTGACAGACGTCGTTGTGTTTGACAAATATTCAACAGAACTGGAGGACTATAAATGCAGTCATTGCCTTAGAGGCAGAATGCAATGCCATCAAACAGGGAGAAAGGCGATCCCTGTCTTTTTTCATGATGAGGAGGGATTGAAGCAGCTGGGCTTCAAACATGAAGTGGAGGTTAATTTAAATGAGGCCTATATAATTCTGAAAACACTAACTTAGTGCAAAGGTCAATGATAGGGAACCAGAAGCAGCCTGTTCAGCCAATGGGTTTTGGTCTTCCAAACAATGACATCGTGGCTGAACTGATAATCCTCACCTACACTTTCCAGCGTTTTAACTGTAAGCACTGATTCAATTACCAAATCAAATGCTGTCCATTTCAGCCTTCAAAGTACTGAATGTCCCATCCTCGACAGTGTTCACAACATTCTTGGAGACAAAATTCTGTTCTGCCTGAAATTTGTGACGTCTAATTCAGAGATTCTACTCCCTGGTCCGAAACTCTCCCACAAGGGGAAACAACATTTCTGCATTTACACCATCACGTTTCCTGAAAATAATAGATGTTTCAGAATGTCACCACTGAATCGTCTATGTTCCATTGAGTATAGACCCAAACGTCTCAATCTCTACTTTCAACACAGTCCCTCCATCCTCAGGAATGGTCGATTAAACCTCATGTGGATTGTTTCACATTGCAGTGTACCTTTTCTTTGATATGAGTCCAAAGAATAATTCACAATATTCCAGCTGTGGTAAGAACAGAGTTTTTTTTCTCAGTTTTAACAAACATTATAGTCATACAAATATCCAGCACAGAAACAGACCCTTCGGTCCAACTGCACTGACCAGATATTCCAATCTGACTGAGTACCATTTGCCAAAATTTGGCCAATCTTCCTCTAAATGTTACCTGTTCATACACCCATCCAGGTGCCTTTTAAACGCAGTAATTGAACCCGCACCGCTGGCAGCTTTCTCCATACATACACGTGAAAAGGTTACCGCTCAGGTTCTTTTCAAACGTTTCTCCTCTCACCTTAATCCGCTGTCCTCTAGTTTTGGACTCTCCCACTTGAGGAAAAAGGCCTTGGCTATTCACCATATCAATGCCCCACACGATTTTATAAGTCTTGTTCAGGCCACTCCTCAGCCTCCTTTCCTCTCACTGCAGGGAAAAGAAAAGCCTCAGCCTATTCAGCCTCACCTTATACCTTTAACACTCCTGGTCCAGCATCCTTCTTGGAAATCTTTTCTACACCGTCTCAAGTTTCACAAAATCCCTCATAGAAATGGTCAGCCAGATTTGTCTATAATAATTCTAAATGTGGCCTCACAAATGTTCTGTACAGCTGAGACATGACATCTCGACTCCTACACTTAATGTTATGACCGATGAAGGAAAGCATGCCAAAAACCTTCTTCCCCACCCTGTCTCCCTGGAACTCCACTTTCAAGGAGTGATGCACCTGCACCCTTTGGTTTCTTTGCTCAGCAACACTCCCCAAAGCCCAGCCATTAATTGTATAAGTCCTGCCCTGGTTTGCCCTACAAAAATGCAATACCTACATTTATTTAATGAAGCATGGGTTCATGAAAGGCAGGTCATGTTTAACTGATTTATTGGAATTCTTTGAGGTTATAACGAGCGTGGTAGACAATGGCGAACTGGTGAACGTGGTGCACCTAGATTTCCAAAAGGCATTCAGCAAGGTGCTGCACAAAAGGCTGCTGCATAAGATAAAGATGCACAGTGTTAAGGGCAATGCATTAGCATGGACAAAAGAATGGTTAACTAACAGAATGCAAAAAATGGGGATAAATGGGTGTTTTTCTGGTTGACAATCAGTGGCTAGTGATGTGTCCCAGGGATCAGCGTTGAGACAGCATTTATTTACAATTGTTGGGACTGCAATAGTTTACAATTCAGACAGATTGTTTCGAGTTAGACACCAAGTGTAGTGTGTTGTAGTTCACAGAAGCCACTTAAATGATTGATAGAGCAAAGTGTGCAGAAGGATATAGACAGAGTGAGTGTGCAAGGCTCTGGCAGATGGAGTACAATGTTAGTAAACGTGAGGTCATCCATTTTGGTAGGAATAATAACGAAGTGGTCTACATTAAAATGGTGAAAAGTTACAGAATGCTGCTGTGCAGGGGGACCTGGGTGTTCTTGTGCATGAAACACAAAAGTATGGTTTGCGAGTCCAGCAGCTAATTAGGAAGGCAAATGGAATAATGTTCTTCATTGCCAGTGGGTGGAGTTTAAAATTAGGAATTTCTGCTGCAGCTGTATGGGGCGCTGGTGTGGCCACGCCTGGAGTACTCTGTACACTTTTCATCGCCTTACATGAGATGGCACTGGGGTGGGGTTTGCTGAGGAGGTTGACTACGTTGATTCTGGAAATGAGGGGGTGGGTTTATGAGGAAAGATTGAGCAGTCTGGGATTATACTCATTGAAATTCAGAAGAATGGGGGAGGAGATTTGTAAAATTATAAATGGGATAGATAAGACAAAAGCAGGGAGGCTCAAAGTTTGTGAGAAGATTTATAGCTCGGGTGCTCGTTGTTGTGGTTCTGTTCGCCGACCTGGGAATTTGTGTTGCAAACGTTTCGTCCCCTATGTTGGTGACATCCTAAGTGCTTGGGAGCCTCCTGTGAAGCGCTTCTATGATGTTTCCTCCGGCATTTATAGTGATTTGTATTTGCCGCTTCCAGTTGTCAGTTCCAGCTGTCTGCTGCAGTGGCCGGTATATCGGGTCCAGGTCGATGTGCTTATTGATTGAATCTGTGGATGAGTGCCATGCCTCTAGGAATTCCCTGGCTTTTCTCTGTTTGGCTTGTCCTATACTAGTGTTGTCCCAGTCGAACTCATGTTGCTTGTCATCTGCGTGTATAGTTACTAAGGATAGCTGGTCAAGCCAACGTCTTCACCCAAAGGGTTGTGAATCTGTGGAATCCCCTGCCCAGTGAAGCAGCTAAGTCTAACCTGTTGAATGTTTTAAAGGTGAAGATAGATTTGTGAACAGTAAAGGAATGAAGGGTTAAAGTGAGGGGTGGGTAAGTGGAGTCTCAGTCCATTGACAGATGATCCACGATATTATTGAAAGCCCTGATTGTATTTCTTAAGTTCGGATGTTGTTATGTTCCAACAGGCCTCCAATTCAAAAAGTAATGTTCGTTAACTACTAAATAAAAACTGAAAGAGCTGTGGATGCTGTGTATCAGAAACAAAAGCAGAAACTGCTGGAAATGCTCAGAAGGTCTGGCAGCATCTCTGGTGTGAAAGGCTCACCAGTTTATGGTTCCCTAGCTTTTCCATACAACTTTCTTCAATAATGCTGCCACATTAGTCACTCTCCAGGCTACTGGCATCACATCTATGATTATCAACAATACAAATATCTCAGCAAGGGGTCCAGGAATCTCTTCCCTAGCTTCCCACAAGGTTCTGGGAAATACCTAATCAGGTCTCCAGGATTTATTTCCATTTTTCTACTTTAAGACCTCCAACACCTCATTTTCTGTAAAATGAACTCATTTTAAGATCACATTATTTATTTCCCAGGTTTCTTAGCTTCCATGCTCCTGTCTACTGTAAATATTGATACAAAGTATTTGCTTATTGTCTCTGCCATCTCCTGTGGTTCCATGCATGGAAAGCTATGCTGAACTTTAAGGGCTGTATTCTCTCCTTAGTTATTCATTTAACATTAAAATAATTTTAGAATCTTTTCGGATTCTCTTTAATTCCACTTGCCAAAGCAATTTGATGTCCCCTTTTTTCCCCTCATGATTTCCTGTTTAAGTATACTCCTACTGCCCTTATACCCTTCTCAGGATCACTCAATCCCAGCTGTCTATATCTGATGAATGCTCCCTTCTTCTTCTGGACAGGATTTGCAATTTCCTCATTATTGAGCTTTTCCCATGCCTTGCCCTTCACACAAACAGAAACATACCATCACTGAGCTCTCATTATCTCATTCTTAAAGGCCTCCCACTTATCAGCCGTCCCTTTACCTGTGAATAACCTCCCCCAACCAACTTCTCAAGGTCTAATACCACTGAAACTGGCCACACCCTAATTTGAAACTTTCATTTTTAAATCAATTCTATCCTTTCTCATCATTATTATTAAACCAATAGAATTATGATCACTTTCCCTGAAGCGTGCCCCTATGATCACCTCAGTCACTTGCCCTGCCTTGGTTCCAAACAGAAGGTCAAGTATTGCGAACTGTCTAGTAGGTGCATCCACATATTGAATACCAACGTTTTCTTGTACACACTTAACCAATTTCTCCACATTCCAAGATCTTAACACTACCCCAAACTTTGTTTGGAAAGTTAAAATTCGCTACCATTATCCGGTTTTCTTACAGATAGCATAATCGCTTGTAAATTTCCTACTGACTATTAGGAGGCCCATTTTACAATCCCAGCAAGGTCATCACCTCTTTCTTATTTTTAAGTTTCATCCATATAACTTCACTGGGACTGGGCAGTCTCCAAGAAATATCCTCTCTACATCCAGCTGTAATGTTCTTTCTAACCAAAAACACCACTCCATCTCCTCTCTTGCTCCTATGTCTTTACATTCTATAGCATCTATATCCTGGAACATTAAACTGCCAGTCCTGTTCATCCCTGAGCCACATTTCTGTAATGGTAATGATTTCCTTGCCCCACATTCCCATCTCTGCCCCATGTTCATCTGTCTCACATGTCATGCCTCTTACATCAAAGAAAATGCAGTTTAGCAGTCTTACGTCGGTCTTGCCAAACTGTTGTCTGCCTTGACCCCTAGAGTTCCTCACCGCATCTCACCTCAAACATTTCTCTTTTCTCACTATCTTATTGGTTCCCACCATCCCCCTTACTAGTTTAAAACCTTCAGCATATTGCTAGCAAATTTCCCCACAAGAATATCGGTCCCCTTCCAATTCAGGTCCCTCTTATACAGGTCATTTCTATCCCTGAAGAGATCCCAATGATTGAAAAATGGGAATCCTAACACCTGCAGCAGCTCCTCAGCCACACATTAGCTGCTCTATCTGACTGTTCCTAATCTCAATATTCCATTAGTTTGTAAACAAACCCCAACATGACATTTGCCATCCTTATTGACAGTTGAAATTAAAAACTAACTTTTTGTGGTTGGGAGATGCGGACTCCCTGTAGATTTCTGAATTCAATCTCTATCTTGCCTGTTAAAATACATGACTTCACTGTTTCTGTCTGATTTCATTTATTTAATCCACATTAAATTATTATGCAAAGCTCCTTGTTCACTCTCTTGTCCTATCTGTATTCCTCCGCAAACTTCTTTTTGTGTCATACTCACCACTTGTCTCCGCTCCAATTTTTGAGTCATTCGCAAACTTGCCTACAGTATATTCACTTTCCTCATCTTCAGTCATCAAAATACTTTGTAATTTTTTTGTCCCCAGAATACATTTATGTGGTACTCCACAGATTGACATCCTGTAAAATAAAACACTTAATCAAACTTTTCTGATTGGGATTTCAAAAATCCTCTCTCCATTTTAATACAGTACCTCCAAAGCCAAGTCTCCTTTTTTATTCAGTAATCTAATGCATGGGTGCTATCAAACATCTCCAGAAAATCAAAATATGTTACAATCACGGTTTCCTCCATTTTCTCAAAGAATTCGGATACTTTTATCAGGCAAGATTTCCATTTTGTAAAGCCATTCTCAGTTTTCTGCTGTGACATCCTTTTTTAAAGACTCCACCATTTTTTCA
>NW_025204309.1:4452-9285 GCF_004010195.1 Chiloscyllium plagiosum | reverse complement strand
CCACTCCCTCAGCACTGACCCTCCGATAGTGCCTGCTCCCTTAGCGCTGACTCCTACAAAGTATGATAGCCAGGCGTTCATCCCACAGAACGTTTCCCCGAAAAGCCGTTCGACGCGAGTGGGACCTGAGGTTCACAGCTGTTTTCCTGTTTGCTGCTCAACACTGGATTGGAAGTTCCTAATTCTGACCTGGGGGGTTTATAAAACGTGAAAATGTGTTGCTGGAAAAGCGCAGCAGGTCAGGCAGCATCCAGGGAACAGGAGAATCGACATTTCGGGCATAAGCCCTTCTTCAGGAAACTGAGGAGTGCTCCAGAGTGGAAACATTGACCCTGTTTTTCTCTCTCTACAGATGCTGCCAGACCTGCTGGCTTTCATCAACATTTTCTGTATTTGTTCCAGGTCTCCGGTGTCTCAAGTGTTTTTGTTTAACCTTGTACGATGGAGAAACACAGCAATTGCAGCCAGTTTGCTGTAAAGCAGTCCCTGCCCTTTGCTCATCACGGTGCGTGGGCTCTCCAGGGAGTTTGGGAATTTTCCCCAGCCGCCCCTGCAGTCTCTCTTGGGTGACCATCCTCCCTGACGGACTTTGGGACTCGTGACAACGCAGAATGGCCGAGCAGAGGCTGATGGTCAAGTTCGGTACCCGTGGGGATGGATTCAACCGGGAGCTTGGGTCCATGTCACACTACAGGTGACCCCACTACACTATACACTCTCGCTCTGAAACACAGACACACACACACTCCTACAGACCCACACTCCTACAGACCCACGCACTCACACAGACCCTCTCTCATATGTTAAGAAAGCATATGGTGTTTTGGCTCTCATTAACAGGGGGATTGAGTTTAAGAGCCATGAGGTTTTGCTGCAACTCTACAAAACCCTGGTGAGGCCACACTTGGAATATTGTGTCCAGTTCTGGTCGCCCGGCTATAGGAAAGATACAGGGGCTTTGGAGAGGGTGCAAAGAAGGTTTACCAGGATGCTGCCTGGACTGGAGGGCTTGCCTTAGGAAAAAAGGTTGAATAGGCTTGGACTTTTCTCTCTGCAGAGAAGGAGGAAGAGAGGAGACCTGATAGAGGTGTACAAGGTGATGAGAGGCATGGATAGAGTCAATAGCCAGAGACTTTTCCCCAGGGCAGGATCGACTGGTAGGAGGGGTCATAGTTTGAAGGTATTAGGAGGAAGGTATAAAGGAGACCGCAGAGGTAGGTTCTTTACGCAGAGAGTTGTGAATGCATGGGATGCGTTGCCAGCGGTGGTGGGGGAAGCAGAGTCATTGGGGACACTAAAGTGACTGCTGGCCATGCACATGTACGACAGTGAGTTGAGGGGTACGTGGGTTAAGTTACTATATTTTACGTTAGGATTAAATCTCGGCACAACATCGTGGGCCAATGGGCCTGATCTGTGCTGTACTTTTCTATATTCTATGTTCTATACACAAGCTCTCTCATACGCTCACACATACACTCCCACACTCACACCCACACATGTACCCTTTCACAGACTTATACCCCATTTGGGGCGGCATTGTGGCACAGTGGTTAGCACTGCTGCCTCACAGCGCCAGAGACCTGGGTTCAATTCCCTCAGGCGACTGACTGGAGTTTGCACGTTCTCCCCGTGTCTGCGTGGGTTTCCTCTGGGTGCTCCGGTTTCCTCCCACAGTCCAAAGATGTGCAGGTTAGGGTGAATTGGCCATGCTAAATTGCCCGTAGTGTTAGGTAAGGGGTAAATGTAGGGGTATGGGTGGGTTGCGCTTCGGCGGGTCGGTGTGGACTTGTTGGGCTGAAGGGCCTGTTTCCACACTGTAAGTAATCTAATCTATTACACTCACACACATACATATATACACACTCTCTCACAAACACTCAAACCCCCTCCCCCTCACATGCTCACATTCACTCTGTCGCCCCTGCACACACACACGTTTGTAGGGTGAAGTTGTACTTGCATAACTACATTTTATTTTGCTCAAAAAGTGCATAAAGCCATGTAAGATTCTGTAAAACCCACTTTAGAAATAGAATCAGTCTCACCTAAGATTGGGAAGCAGACAGACTTTAACCTCACACCATTATCTGAGCTGAGGTGGCACTTCGGGTTAAAGCTATCTTGAGAATGAAACTTTTAAAAAGTTCTGGGATTGACATTTGAGGGAACCGAAAGTAACATGGTCATTCTAAAAGATGAAAGACTTAATGAGTTTGGAGAAGATTTGTAGCTCAGGTTGAGGTTCTGGAAGTAGGTTTGCTCGCTGAGCTGGAAGGTTCATTTCCACACAGTCTGTCACCCTACTAAGTAACATCTTCAGTGGGCCTCCCGCTGAAGCACTGGTGGCATGGCCCGCTTTCTAATTATGTGTTTAGGTTTCCTTGGGTTGGTGATGTCATTTCCTGTGGTGAAGTCACTTCCTGTTCCCTTTCTCAGGGGGTGGTAGATGGGGTCTAACTCGATGTGTTTGTTGACAGAGTTCTGGTTGGAACGCCATGCTTCCAGGAATTCTCGTGCGTGTCTCTGTCCTAGGATGGCTGTGTTGTCCCAGTCGGAGTGGTGTCCTTCCTTATCTGTATGTGAGGATACTAGTGAGAGAGGGTCATGTTGTTTTGTGGCGAGTTGATGTTCATGTATCCTGGTGGCTAGTTCTCTGCCTGTTTGTCCAATGTAGTGTTTGTTACAGTTCCTTGTAAATGACATTAGTTTTGCTGGTTGCCTGTATGGGGTCCTTCAGGTTCATTAGCTGCTGTTTTAGTGGGTTGGTGGGTTTCTGGGCTACCCCATGATGCCAAGGGGTCTGAGTAGTCTGGCACTCATTTCCGAGATGTCTTTGAAGTAAGGGGGAGTGGCTAGGGTTTCTGGGCGCGTTTTGTCTGCTTGTTGGGGTTTGTTACTGAGAAATCGGCGGGCTGAGTTCATTGGGCACCCCTTCTTTTTGAATACACTGTACAGGTGATTTTCCTCTGCTCTGCGTCGTTCCTCTGTGCTGCAGCAGACAAACAGGCAGAAAGACTTAAGCTACATTTATTTAATATTACATTCCTTGGCACTGCAATTCTGCTTCTGTAAAGCCTGGGTCTTATGAACCTGCTCCACTACCACCTGATGAAGGAGCGACGCTCCGAAAGTTAGTGCTTCCAAGTAAACCTGTTGGACTCTAACCTGGTGTTGTGTGATTTTTAATTCTCTCACAGAGACAGTCAATCAGTCGCTGTACAGTCTTTCCTTACACTACACCAGGGACGCCCCATAAGGGGCAAGGCACTGCCCATGCTCTATCACTGCAGGGCACACACACACACACCAGGATCTGGGCCACTGCCGCACTGCCAAGGATGCTGGGTAAGGGGCCCACCCTGGAAAGGCTGGCCAGTGAATGGAACACTACGTTTTCCCCCAAATGTGGTGGTGGGACCCATGGCCGGAACTATTGAATCCACCGATGCAGCCAACGAAGTGCAAATGAGGACCTAAAATTTGAATTTAGGCTGTTGTAGAAGCGACAAGTATCTGTGGATTTTTTATGAACCACAAAACAGCTTTTCAATTTAAAATAACACAACAAAATGGCTGCAAGTAATGATTTGACTCTGTGAACATGAACTGATGCTTTGCTAAGTTGTTTGTGTTTAGAGATAAGAGAGAAGAATGGAGTTTTCATAAAATGAATCGTAAGACAGTGATTTGGTATTGGAACTAACCTTGAACTGCTAGCATGGGATGGTGAGCTATGTAAACTAAGACCCCTTTTCCAGGAAATATCATTGGATTAACCTGCTGTAACTCATGTCACCTTATTACATTTGACTGGTCTTTTCTTGTAATTAACGCTGTGCTGTCTGTTTAAAAAAAACATGTAAAGAATGTGTAATTTTCGAATGTAATGGTGCCATTTCTCCACAGAAGCTTGTAACCTCCATATTGCTGGACAGATCTGCACCAGGCTGCCTTCAGTTATTAAGCTGGTAACCTTGCTTTAAACAGACCGCATTCCTAGTGACTCTTTTCACCGATCTTGAACCGAGAGGCCCTGCAAGAGGGTCCAGCCCCTCATTTGGTGCCTTTTGGGCACACCCAGATTGTAGCCAGCGATGGCAAGAGCCTGGAGTCTCCTTCGCAGCTGAGAGTTGAGGAACGCGGCCGGCCAGACGTGAGTGTTTTATTAGGCGTTTGCTTTTCCTCTTCATTCGAGTTGTGTCTGACCTGACCCCTCAGTGGCTACGTTGTTGTGCAGCCCGGAAGGGACGGCCTTGGCAAGGGAAGGGTGAAGAGAATCCGAAGGAAAAGAAAAAGGGGGAGAGTGACATCTAAGGACAGGCTTGAGAACCAGCTCTGCAAAACCGAGAGAGAGAGAGAGTGAACCTCTCCGAGCTGAGAGAGGCCGATCTGGTTGGATTGGCATCATTGAAATTGGCACCTCATTTGGGTCAGTGAGATTAGGAAGTGGGTTTAAAGACATTAATCACACAAGACGGAACGTTTCTGGAAAAATCCAAAGCCTTTCGAAAACTCTCTGCCTCCTTTAAACAAAGCACTGGGTGGTAAGCAGAGACCACTCGGTGCCCCGAAAAGTGTCCAATCGATCAAGTCAGCTCAGCAAATCCACATGGAAAGGAACATGAATGCCAAGGCAAAGGAACTAATGAGACTGTGGAGACAAGATTGTGATGGAACTCCATGAAGAATCAGTTTTTTGTGCTTATGGCAGGAAAATGCCACTAAATTTGGGAAGTGAACTAACAGCTGATAGTGCCATGTAATCTATCCAAGTCCTCAAACATGAATGCGCTCGAGCAAAACCCCCTCCCCCTCCCCCTCCCCCTCCCC
>NW_025204309.1:0-242 GCF_004010195.1 Chiloscyllium plagiosum | reverse complement strand
CCCCTTCCCCCTCCCCCAATCCACTGACCCTGATGCTTTCACCACACGCAGCCAGCGAAGATTGAAACAGCACAGATCCTCTTAACAAATAGCCCGTGCTACAATTAGAAACCCCTTTAAATTCCTCTTCTGAGGACGCAGAAGATGAGACACCCACATCAGGAATGTTCCCTGTCAGGGAACCCACAAGCGTCTGCCCCTGACGCCACTATCCATGATTATTGCCCATGGAAGCCCCATGA
>NW_025204308.1:7421-9285 GCF_004010195.1 Chiloscyllium plagiosum | reverse complement strand
GATGTCCCAAAATCATCCATGTGATTATCTAATAATTGCTAAAATCTCCTTCATGTGGCTGAGTTGACGACATTAGCTGGGAGGCCATTCCACGCCCTCAACACTCTCTGCGTTAAGCACCTGCCCGTCACATCTGTCGTAAATCCATCACCCCTCAATTTGTAGTCATGCCGCCTCGTACACGCTGAAGTCACCATCCTAGGAAAAAGGCTTTCACTAATGAGCCTATCTAATCCTCTGATCATCTTGTATGTCTATCAAATCCCGTCTTAGCCTACGAACAGATTCAAGCCTTTCCTCATAAGACCTTCACTCCAGACCTGCCAACATCCTAGTTAATCTCCTCTGCACATATTGCAATGATTCCACATCCTTCCCGAAATATGGAGTCCAGACCTGTACACAATATATCCAAGTGTGGCCGCACCAGCGTTTTGTATAGTTGCAGCATGATATTGCGGCTCCCGAACGCAATCTCTCTATGAATGAAACCGAACACACTGTACGCCTTCTTAACAGCACTATCCACCTGGGTGCCAACATTCAAGGATCTATGGACTCCAAGATCCCTCTGCACATCCACACGACCAAGAATCTTTCCAGTGACTCAGTACGCTGCCTTCCTGTTATCCTTCCAAAAGTGCATCACCTAACATTTAGCTGCGTTGAACTCCATTTGCCACCTCTCAGCCCAATTCTGCAGTTTATCCAAGTCCCCCTGCAACCTGTAACATTCTTCCACACTGTTCACTACTCCACCGACATTAGTGTTGTCTGCAAATTTACGAATCCATCCACCTATGCCTGCGTCTAAGTCATTTTTAGTAATGACAAACATCAGTGTTCCCAAAACAGACCTTTGTTGCACAGCGCTATTAACCGGACTCCAGGCTGAATATTTTCCATCAAACACCACTCTCTGTCTTCTTTCAGAAATTTAGTTTCTAATCCAAACTGCTAAATTACCATCAATTCGATGCCTCTGCAGTTTCTCCAACAGCCTACCATGTGGAACCTTATCAAAGGTTTTACTGAAGTTCATGGATATCACATCAACCGCCCTACCCTCATCTACATGCTTGGTCACCTTCTCTAAAAACTCAATGAGGTTTGTGAGACATGACGTACCCATCACGGACACGCAATATCTGTTCCTTAAACCAGTTCCACATTTCCATTTTCCGCATCCCCTGCATTTTATTACCCCATTCTATGCATCCTAATTCTTGCCGAATCGGATTATAATTGCACTAGCCCCATCGATAACTCCTGACTTGTGGCATGAAACTATTCCTTTCCATCGCTAAACAAAACGAAACTGAATGATGGTCACACTCTCCAACGTGCTCACCTAAAACTCCATCAAATACCTGGCCTGGTTCATTATCAAGCGCCAGATCAAGTGTGGCCTCCCCTGTTGTCTGCCTTTCGATATAATGTTTCAAGAAACTCTCCTGTACACATTAGCCAAAACAATTGATCCATCCGACGTACTCGAGTTATAGCATATATAGATAGTGAGCACTGAAGACGCTCGAGATCAGAGTCGAAGAGTGTGTGCCTGGAAAAGTACAGCCAGTCAGGCAGCATCTGACAGGGAGGAGAACCGAGATTTCGAGCATAAGACCTTCATCAGGAATGGCCAGGTGGCTGAGGGGCATGAGAGTTAAAGGGGGGTGGGGGGGAGGACGGGGGATGGGCTGGGTGAAGGTTGCTGAGAAGGCGACATGGAGGTGAAGTTGAGGGTGAAGATGAGCGTCGCTGAGGAGCGTCCAACAGATTGGTGGGAAGGAAAATGTACAGATAGGACAGTCCAAGAACGTTGTGCAGGGTAAAAAGTTTGGAATTGGGATAAGGTGGGGAG
>NW_025204308.1:6094-7348 GCF_004010195.1 Chiloscyllium plagiosum | reverse complement strand
CGGGAATGTTCTCGGGAAGCGTACTACACGGTGGCGTCCGGTCTCCCTAATGTGGAGCAGAGCACATCAGAAGGAAGGAATACAGCAGACGATGTGTGTGGAAATGCTGGTTAATCAGATGGATTTTCTCTGCTCTCCAAGCCTCCGCTGATCCAAATCCTCCATCGAAACCTTTCGTCAATTTCCAAGCATCTGTCTCCCTTTGTTGCCTGTCTATTCATGTATCTGTCGCAATAGGTCTTACAATATGATATCGTTCCTGCCCCAATACCTCAGCTGGCAACGCGTTCCTAGCACCCACCACCCTTTGCAGAAAAGACTTTGGAACCATATCTCTTCGAGTGAACTCCAGTAACTGAGTCCCCCACTTCAGGGAAGGAAATTATCTCGTGATTTTGTGAGCCATAATCAGGGCCCCTCTCAACCTGCGTATATCTAATGAATATAATGATAATCTGAGCGACCTCTCTTCTTATGCAGAGACCTCCATAGCAGGCAACATCCAAGTGAAAATCCTATGCACCCTCTCCAGAACATTCACATCGTTTCAGTAATGTGGTGACAAGAACTGTGCACAGTATTCAAAATGTTACCGGAAAATGTGTTATTACAACAGTAAAATTAGCTGCCTACTCTTATACTCAGTAACCCGTCCAATGAAGCAAAGTACACCGTATGCCTGCTTCATCACGCTACTGACCTGCGTTGCCACTTTCAGGAAAAATGGACATGAACACCCAGAACTCTCTTTTCACCAATATACTTCAGGAATTTACCATTTACTGTAGAGGTCGTTCTTGAACTATGTCTTGCAAAATGCATCACGTCGCATTTGCCCAGATTGAACTCCATATGCCATTTCTCTGCCCGACTCTCCAAAGTACCTATATTCTGCTGAATTCTCTGACAGTCCCCTTCCCTATCTGCTATTCTATCAATCATAAGATTACCTGCAAGCTTGCTAATCAGGCCATCTCCATCTTCCACCAACTTATTTATGTGTATCAAAAACAATAGTGTTCCAAGTACGGATCCCTATGGAACACCACTGCTCACAGGTCTTCATTTTGGGACCTGCGTTGCACTATTACTCATTGTCTCCTTTTGCCCAACCAGTTCTCTATCCATCTAGCTTGTAAACCCTGGACACCATGCGACTCACAATCTTCATCGGCCTACCATGGGCAAACTTACCAAATTCATTATTAAAATGCATGTATATGACATCTACAGCCCTTCCCTCATCAATCAACT
>NW_025204308.1:0-5893 GCF_004010195.1 Chiloscyllium plagiosum | reverse complement strand
CAGCTTCCCGACAACTGACGTCGCGGTCACAGGTGTATAATTGTCTGGATTTCCCCGCTTCCCTTCTTAAAAAGGGAAATAGATGAGCAATTCTCCAGTCCGCCAGGACCTCACCCGTATTCAAGATTGCTGAAAGCATGTCTGTTCAATTACCAGCTATTTCATTGCTTGTTTCCCTCTGTTCCCTGGGGTAGATCCAATCCGGACCTCGGGACTTGTCCACCTTCATGTCTTTCAGAAAACCCGACACTACTTCCCTGCTTATGCCGCCTTGCCCTTGAGTATTTAAATATCTATCCATCTCCTCAAAATCCGTCATGCCCCTCAACTCGCTGAAAACTGATACAAAGTATTCATTAAGAATCGCACGCATTTTCTCTGACCGTACGCATAAATATCCGGTTTTGTCCTTGAGTGGCAAACCCTTCCTCTAGTTGCCACCTTGCTCCTGATACATGAATAAAAGTTTTTGGAAATTTCTTTAACCCTGTTTGCTAAACATATCTCATGACACATTTTAAATCTCTTAATTCACCGTTTCGGATTGGTTCCACATTCCCAGCATTCTTCCAAACCTTCATCTGTCTTGAATCGCCTGGACCTCAATTGTGCTTCCTTTTTCCTCTTATGTAGTCTCATACATTCACCTGTCAACTATCGTTCCTTAATCTTTCCATTGTTCGACCCATTTTCAAAGGAGCATATCTCTCCTGAAGTCTGTCAAACTGTCTTCAAAAGCCTCCCAAATATCAAATGTGAATTTACCTTCAAAGAGTTGCCCTACATCAATTATTTTAATGACTGGGAGCCATAGACTATTTTGGGGTATCTTCCTCTGATTCTCCCATTCAATATTGTCCTGCCTCAATTGTCCCATTTACTGGTAACTGCACAATATTTCCCGTTATCTGACGCCCGGCTCCAAACTTCCCAATTAAAAGTTTTTGGAATTTTCTTTAACCCTGTTTGCTAAACATATCTCATGACACATTTTAAATCTCTTAATTCACCGTTTCGGATTGGTTCCACATTCCCAACATTCTTCCAAACCTTCATCTGTCTTGAATCGCCTGGACCTCAATTGTGCTTCCTTTTTCCTCTTATGTAGTCTCATACATTCACCTGTCAACTATCGTTCCTTAATCTTTCCATTGTTCGACCCATTTTCAAAGGAGCATATCTCTCCTGAAGTCTGTCAAACTGTCTTCAAAAGCCTCCCAAATATCAAATGTGAATTTACCTTCAAAGAGTTGCCCTACATCAATTATTTTAATGACTGGGAGCCATAGACTATTTTGGGGTATCTTCCTCTGATTCTCCCATTCAATATTGTCCTGCCTCAATTGTCCCATTTACTGGTAACTGCACAATATTTCCCGTTATCTGACGCCCGGCTCCAAACTTCCCAATTATATAAGCCTAAGCCCAATTCTTCCATTTGTTAGTGCCCTGCAACGATTCGTCCTTTGCTCGATCCCGTAAATCTAGATATGAATTGCACCAATTCGCTAATTGTATGATGCACCAGTTTTCCCCACTTCACTACCTTTCCCCCAATGACCCCTTTTTTCTGCATCTCCCCTTGTACTCACTCCCAGTACTGAATAATTCTTACACACGAAATGTCGAGTTCTCCACCTTCTTAACCGACTTCTCTTGCTATGCTCACCTATGCTCCTGCAGGTCCCCCTTATCCTGAGCAGCTTTCTCAATGCTCTGTGACAAGCGTATGAAAGGATTTGATAACACTGCACTTTATACCAAGTAAAGCCTCACAACAACTCTATGGACAATACACATCGTACCCTGGATGACTGTCTCTCGAAAAATTCCATCCAGTCATTTTATGCAACTTCTCTTTTCTTGTAGTTTTGTCTCCTTTTATTATCTGAATGGCACACATACAAACCTGCAGGATGTTGCCATTACTCACACATTCAAAGAAGAAGGGTCAAAATGATAGAAAGATTTTGGTCCACCCTGCAGTCAACCTTATACATTTTATCCAGATCAAGTAAATTATCCATTTTATTGTGGTATGAAAAGCAATGTAAGGAAGGGGTTAACTGGACCCGTTTGTTCGGCGACTGTGATTAATGTCATCTCCATGGATTTCGTGAATCACATTGGAATGTTCCCATCTTTTAATGATAAGCAGGCTCCATTCAGTGTGTTATACCATAATATGAGTGTAAGCATCACACTAATAGGGATCAGCAGCTCCAGAGAGTCGGGGAAGAGATATCAGAACCTGAGAACATTAGATTCGAATTTTCCAACGATGGATCAGAATCTAAGAACAACAGTTTGGCATGTTCCAACAATGGATCAGAATCTGAGAACAATGGACTGGAATGTTCCAACAATAGAAAGGAGTTTATCCAATTATATTTGGGCTCTTTCAACATATCATTGGTTGCCTTTATCATGGCACATCTACTATGCTCTTTGCATTATTAAGCATTTTTATTTTCCTATCTTGGCTATCGTTGGTGTCCCTGGTAAGTCTGCCTGTCCAGATATTATTGCTTAAAACCAGTTATGACTGCAATACAGTTCTTTCATTTACTCCCTACTCGTTGCCACAATTATTGTTCCTTCTGAGACTCTGACTTCAAATATGCAAGTTATAAGCCACTACTAACTGCATCAGTGAAATGGTTCGTTCACTGTCTCCCACTTTGCTTCTGGCAGTGTCCCTAATCGGACTCTATGTTGACCTACTCAGTTTCATGATTGGGAAAATGAAGTTCTGTTCAAAAAATCATATTTTTTTCTCTGACCCCCATCCCATCCCTGGCGAATTTCTGAGGCTGAGACAGATGAGTCACAAATGTGATGATCCCTTCGGTCATGAGCTTATCCCTGACACCATACCCTCACCATTTTAAATTCTAACTATGAGAACATACAGAATGTACTTCACTTTCTCATTCCATTTGTTGTTTGATCCTGGAACTATGTAATGCACTCTTAATAATGTCAACTTTCTGCTGCTGACACTCCTAGCTTCAAATCTGCAGAAGCGAATTTGAGTCAACACTTCACATTTGTATCCTTATTCCCACCAAATCCTATCCATCATCATTCTCATGCACACTGGTTTATAGATTAATTGGGTCTGGCAATGCCTTTATTTTGACATTCTCAATCACTTTATCTCGTCTATCCATTAAACGCCACTCAGTCTTTTTCCATCGATATTCCGTACCCCTGCCAATTGTTCACATTCAACGTTATTTCCACAGAGTGTAATCTCTATCAAATTAATATCACATTGGATGATCCCAATGCTCAAGACCGCACGCTCGGCATCACACGATTCCTGAAGAAGGGCCTGTGCCCGAAACGTCGAATCTCCTGTTCCCTGGATGCTGCCTGACCTGCTGTGCTGTTCCAGCAATAAAGTTTCAACTCAACATCACACATATATTCCCTTGTGCTGTTCAAATTGAAATTTTGAGACATACGTTTGTGGGAAGCCCATTTACTGTGTCTCAGAGCAAGACCAGCATATCTACCGTGCAAGACAGTCATCTGAAGTACGGATACTCCCGAAATGTTTGGAAAGGATTGCAATTCTCCCAGACTGGATAGATTGTCCTCTTCACTGGGCAAAACACGAGTGTCGTCTGCACAGCGCTCCATGAACAGACATCTTACTTATGTAACAATGCTGTCACTTCTTTAAAAAAAGCGTTACTTTGTTTCAACCTTTTTTGAAGGCGAGTCCTTAAGACAGGGGTGCCGAACCGACTGCAGAAATTGGCAGAAGGTTTATTTTTTAAAGGTGGCAACAATTAGAAGGGAGCGGCCAAATCTTACAGACCAGGCGTTCCAATTTGTTTTTCAGTCAGCAGGTGCTTGGGTTCTGGAAGGATTGGAAGCTTCAGTGATTGACCGCCAGCTGCTATTCTCTCAGAAATCTGTCTTATAGTTATTTTCCCCTGGATTGGAGACCTACACGTAAGAATGAATGTCTGAATTTGCTTTTTTGGCAAGTGGTGTGTTTGTGGTATTTAACTATATTAGAACACTTAATTATTAGAAGGTACTGTAGCTATTATTCGCTTAAGTTTTCCAACAGTTATAAGATTCTAAATTCTTATTCATTTTGTTTATATTTTTATACGAGTGTAACAAAAGTTATTTTTTGCATAAAGCTGAGAGGTTTGGCCAGTCGCATCAGATCTGGAACACGCACCTTAAGAATAAGAAAAGGTTGATGTTTAGGCTACCTGCTTAAAGGCAGTCTGTTTGGTCCACAGCAAACTGGGGACTCTTGTCCGATTCTAAATCGATAATTCCAAGTTGTGTTTAGAATTGTACAGCTTAAAGGCAGAGTGTGTTTTGTTCTGGCTGTGGAATTTGGTTTGTTTCAACAGTGCATAGTGTAGTAACGAACTAGGAGAAAGTGAGCACTGGTGATGCTGGAGATCAGAGTCGAAGGTGGGCTTGAGACCGAAACATCGAGTCTTTTGGTCCTCAGATGCTGCCTGCCTGTTGGGCTTTCCCAGCACCACATTCTCGACACTGTGTAGTCATGACTTGCTCAATCACATGTAGTTGGCTCGGGGTGGAAAGAGTGACCTTGGGGATTTCACGAAAGCTGACCAAATCAAGGCTGTTAGAATTGGAGACAAGATGGCGTTGGGGCCACCTTCGTGTGTGGGAAAAGGAAAGCTAATTACAGTAATGTCTCAGCATTTAGATTTGATGGATATGCCATTGGAATCTTCGAAAATGTTCAAATTCAATTACAGATGAAACAATTGTTCATGAAACTGAGTTGAAACAGTTAGAATTCTGATAAAACGCTGATTTAAAGGACAAATAGAAGAAGAAGAAAGAGTGGAAAACAGAGAAAAAACAGGAAGATGGAGTTTATTCTTCATAATTTGGCAATTAGCGTGGAAAGTCGACTTAAAAGGGGGAGAAGAAGGTCGATGTTTGGCTAAATAAGGACAATGTTGAGGATAGCAAAACGATCGTAGTCAAAGGCTTGATGGGACCTGTTTAAATATATCGAAGTTTTGCCTACATTTGATGAGAAGGATGTAGAAGTCTTTCTTCATTTCGTTTTAAAAAGTGGCTAAACAAATGTTGTATCCACTGTCCATGTGGATTTGGTTGTTCGATAGAGCTAGAGATGTAATTTCATCACTATCAGAGAAGGTATCTGGGGAGTATGAGGAGGTGAATAAAACTATCTTTAGTGCATCTGAAGTTCTGCCAGAAGCCTGCAGACAAAGGTTGAGGAATCTAATGAGGGACTCAGGATAAACGTGCATTGACTTTAAAAGAATCATAAAAACTAAGGTTGATAGGTGGATTTGGGAATTGAAGTTTGATCAAGTATATAACACTGTAAGTTTGGAGGTGTTCAGAAATTCAGTTCCTATGTTGACGAGAACTCATATGGAAGACCAGAGACTTAAAATGACAAGATTAGAAGCTGGCGTGGCTGATGATAATGAGTTGGACCATAAATCAAGGTTTGGCTTC
Organism: Chiloscyllium plagiosum; assembly: GCF_004010195.1. Lineage (NCBI taxonomy): Eukaryota > Metazoa > Chordata > Chondrichthyes > Orectolobiformes > Hemiscylliidae > Chiloscyllium > Chiloscyllium plagiosum. The sequence continues at coordinate 388 of NW_025204308.1, read as the reverse complement.
TGTGAGGGATTGCGAAGAATGTGTAAAATCTTAATATAACTTACTTGTGAGAGTAAGGTTTACTGAAATAGGCCAGGAGCAGCAGGTAAAGAGGTTACAATATTAGGATGTGCAAAGGCTTGTAAATCTTGGAGGCTGAGACATTAAGAGATACGTCTTTCAGAAGGACTATTGGCGGAATCAACTCTCAATTACGTAAAGTGAGGTTGGAGACTTTGGAGACATCTTCAACAGAAATATCCCACATTTGAGAAGAAAACCTTGAGCTTGGTGTTGGTATTAAAGGAGGAAATATCCAGTCTGTTTAGATATAGCATAGTATTGCCAGCATTCAGTTTGAAAATTATACAGGTGTTAGGACGAGCAAACGTAATTGCTGACATGTTGT
>NW_025204307.1:8200-9284 GCF_004010195.1 Chiloscyllium plagiosum | reverse complement strand
CAACACAAAGACACACAACGACATCGTTGACTCTGGTGCTCGAAACTTTTTAATGAAGATTTTCATTGTTTGCAAACTGAAGTGATGGATACCGTCGGTGGAATGGTGCGTTTTGTCACTGGCCGCTGAATTGCGATTAACTTTGAAATGAGTCCCTGTAACACCCTCTACCACCAAGGGATAAGGTTGGGCAAACAAGCGCTGCCCTCACTCTGTTACCATAGCCACAGATGGCTTCATCGCTGAAAGACTGAACTGAAATGAGAAAATCCCATATGGATTGATTAATGATTGAATTTGTTTCATTCAAAAATTCGGGTAAAGGGATGTTTCAGTACATTCTTCAGCTGCTGTCTGAACCTAGTCTGGGTCACGGAATAAATCACAGTGTTTGTGCAGCAGCTGAGGAGCTGCAGCATGAAGCCCAATTCCTGTACAAAGATGGAGATGCACAGACAGATACCCAATAAAAAACATTCGGTACCATATAGAATATAGCATAAACATTGACAATAACAGAATGAAATTGGCCGAGATCACAAACAGCAGAATGATGGAATTATTTCTAGATTTTATTTCTGTGTCAGACTGGGCGTCCCCAGTGGTGTGAGCACGGAGTCTCCTACGTGCTCTGCTGGTCACTAAAATGTGTCGAACAGTGAAAACATTGAGCAGCAGATTCAGGAGGAATGGGAGAGCCGGGGTTAGAATTTGATGGAGGAACTCGATTGTTACCCAAACACTGGAGAAATAAACAGCATTTGTTGCCTCACAAAACCAGGGGTCGTTCCTCAGCCAATACCGAACCGTGAGCATAAAATACCAGGAAATGTTCTCTAAACAGCTCAGCACAATCACTGTTCCCAGAGCCACAGCCGCCATTTTCTCACTGCAATATTTACGCTTCAGCTTTTGGCAACAAATGGCCACAAACCGATCAAAGGTGAAAGTGACGGTGAACCAGACAGCGCAGTCAGTGGCTGCAAAAAGCAGGAAGGCGTGGATATTACACACGGGAAGGATCTCAGGAAATAAAACTGTTCCATATAAACAATGGGAAAGTGTCTCAGTATCAGGTCGACGA
>NW_025204307.1:0-7908 GCF_004010195.1 Chiloscyllium plagiosum | reverse complement strand
AAAGGAGTTGGGAACTTTCTGTCTTTTAGTCAAAATTGTGGTCAATCCTGTGTCGTGAAGAAATGTCAACGCAAGGAAAACGACACTTTTACCTGCCTGCGAGAATTCGGAACAGTGTCTTCTTCACCTTGGAACGGGATCTCTTCTCGCAGGTTCTTCCCTTTTGTTCAATTCACTGACGTCCGGCGTTCCCAAATAACGTCAGGGTAGGAATTTTCCGAGAATATTGGCGACAGAATGTTAGGTACAGAATGTTCCAGGGAATGTTGGGTGTAGAATGTTGGGTACAAAATGTTCCAGTGAATGTCAGTTATAAAATGTGGGTACAGAATGTTCCGGGGAACGACTTGTCAGAAATAGATCTGTCACTAACTGTATCTGAAGGCGCAAGTGTCACACAGTCCAGGTGGAGGGAAGTCTCGGACTCATATTGAACATACTGCCTACTGTGTTATGCTGCACTTCCACCTGCAAGGTTGAACATATTTCTAAAGGACTGAGCAAATGGGAACTGGGCATCCATGAGGCTCTGTGGGCTATTAGCAGCTGTAGCAGCAATACTCTTCCCTGCAAGATAAAGTCAGAAATGAGCAGTTCACTAATGTTTCCTGGATGTTCAGCACTTTCACAACTACACCTATGCTGGAGCGGGCTATTCAGCCAACCAAGTGTTTTAAACAGCAACAGAATGAGGCCAATCAGCCATTCGACACTGTTACTCAGCAATTGGAGCAGATCATTTAACTCTCATACTTGTTACAAAGAAAATGGAAAGGAAAATTCAACCTTCCAAAGATGCTAAACTGGAGTACAGGAGGACTGGTTACTGAGACGGAAGCAGTCATAAATACGTCTTTATCAGTTTAACACAAATTAACAACTGCAGTGAAACAATGAGCAGTGCTTGAGCCTGTATTATTTGCAAACAATATCAACGTTTTAGCTGAATGGAATAAATGTATTCGAACAAGCAAGGCAGGAAACTGAAGTTATCCAGAGAAGATAGAGAATCTCTAATTGGATCATCAATGTGCAACAATTTGGCAGCTGGAATATTACATGGGTAAACGTGATTCTGTGCATTTTCATACTAACAGGAAGAATAACAGTCTGGCTATTTAATTAATGGAGAGAGAGAGAGAACAGGACTTAGTGATACAGTGTGTAGTAGAGGGTTTAGCCTGACCTGTTCTGCGATGGGAAGTGCTGTTCCATCTTCCTGATGGTCTGCTCCCTGATGGTCCCAGTGTCTCCATTGCTCTCTGCACACACGGGATATTTTGATGTGGGTGTTTGGTGATAGGGAGTAGTGAAGGGGAGGGTGATTTGAGCGGTGTACCAAGGGCATGGCTTTTATACAAGAGGCCATCATTTCTTTCTACTTGGAGATCGGAAGGCGATGGGCATGTGGGCATGTCTGACTACTTCTGAATGAAGGGGCTGTGGATGCTGCCTGGACATTGGGCATGCAACAAAATGATGCACTCTGCCTAGGCACAGTGCATCATGAATGGAGTGAGAAATAGAGGGTCCAATCAGAAGAATGAGTACTAAAGGCATTGCCAGATCAGCTGAAATGGTTAGGTATATCACGTTTTCAACACACCACAATGAACCATTAACGACGAGGAGATACCTGTTCCGAACAGTGCTCTGCTCAGCCCAAACTTGCAATCTGCCGAGGGCGTAAAACTACCGACCACAGCAATACATTGATCCATAAACCCGGACTAGACATCTGCCCAGCACCGGAAGTTAGGCAGACCACAGCAGTGATATGTATTCAGGCCACTCTGAGTGAAGTACGCTGGAAGAGGTTGAGTTGAATTTTACTTCATTTTCTCTAACCTCCACTGGTTTTGATTTGCTTTTCCCAATTATAGTGATTATTGATGTTACAGTCCTGAAACGATCCCAATTACAGCATATGGGCCAGCAATCGACATGTTCATCTCCTTCTGTTAATATCTCGGACAGCATTCCAGGAAATGGACAAAACTGCTCTGAGTCTGCAATGTCATTCTTTGAAGAAGGAAATAGATGGGAGATGTCCTAAAGATGGTAGCAGGGTCAGAATGTTTACCTCATTTTATTCTATTTTCGGAATGTTTTTTCTTCCCAAACTTTTAAATCATCCAAGTGTCTACAGTGGGAATGGAAGAGGTAAGTCCCAGGTGAGAGGCTGGTGAGGGGAGTCACGATCTCACAATTTCAAGCATAGTATGGCCTGGACACTGGGTACGGTGTGGTCTGGAGACTCAGCCACGTGCGGCTTGGACTTTGGCATGGAATGGCCTGGAACCTGGTTCCAGTGCGGCCTGGAGACAGGGCCCAGTGAACTCTGGAAACTGGGTCCTGTGCGGCCTCTAGACTGGACCTGGTGCGATCTGGAGATTGCATCCACAGCAGTGCTATGTATTCAGGCCACTCTGAGTGAAGCACTCTGGAAGAGGTTGAGTTGAATTTTACTTCATTTTCTCTAACCTCCACTGGTTTTGATTTGCTTTTCCCAATTATAGTGATAATTGATTTTACAGTCCTGAAACGATCCCAATTACAGCATATGGGCCAGCAATCGACATGTTCGTCTCCTTCTGTTAATATCTCGGACAGCATTCCAGGAAATGGACAAAACTGCTCTGAGTCTGCAATGTCATTCTTTGAAGAAGGAAATAGATGGGAGATGTCCTAAAGATGGTGGCAGGGTCAGAATGTTTACCTCATTTTATTCTATTCTCGGAATGGTTTTTCTTCCCAAACTTTTAAATCATCCAAGTGTCTACGATGGGAATGGAAGAGGTAAGTCCCAGGTGAGAGGCTGGTGAGGGAAGTCACGATCTCACAATTTCAAGCATAGTATGGCCTGGACACTGGGTACCGTGTGGTCTGGAGACTCAGCCACGGCTTGGACTTTGGCATGGAATGGCCTGGAACCTGGTTCCAGTGCAGCCTGGAGACAGGGCCCAGTGAACTCTGGAAACTGGGTCCTGTGCGGCCTGTAGACTAGACCTGGTGCGATCTGGAGATTGCATCCAGTGCAGCCTGGAGACAGAGACCGACACGGTCTCGAGACTGTGCCCAGTGCATGCTGGAGAATGGCCTCGCTGCAGTCTGGAGACTGGTCCTGGTGTAGCTTGGCGGCTGTGCGTACTGCAGTCTGGAGACTGCGCCCAGCATGATCTGGAGACTTTGCCCATTATAATGTATAGCCTGGGCCCAGTGCAAGTCTGGAGACTCGGCCCGGTGCGGCCTACGGTCAGGGCCGAGTGCGGCATGGATATGGGTCTGGTGTGGTGTGGAGACTGGGTCCTGTGTGGCCAGGAGACTGAGACCAGCACAATCCGGAGACGGGACCAAGTGTGGCCTGGAGACTGGGCTCAGAGCAATTTGGAGACCAACCCCGGTGTGGCCTGGAGACTGGACCAGGTGCAACCTGGAGATTGAGTCCAGGGCAGTCTGGATACTAGGCCCAATGCGACCTGGGGTCTGGGCACAGTGCGGTTTGGAGACTGCGCATGGTGCAGTCTGGAGAATGGGCGGATTGCGGCCTGACGAATGGGTAGCTTTCCTGTGGAAACTGGGTTTTCTGCAGACTTCAGACAGGGCACGACGTGATCTGGAGAATGGGCTCAGTACAGCCTGGAGATTGCGCCCAAATGCAGTCTGGAGAACTGGCCCGGTGTGGCCGGGAGACTGGGCCGAGTGCAGTCTGGACTCTGGGCCAGGTATGGCCTGGAGACTGGGTCTAGTGCAGTCTGGAGACTTGACCCAACATGTCCACACCGACACGAAACCCACCCAGACAGATCCCCCTACATTTTACCCCTGCCCCTTACACTATGTGCAATTTAGCATGGGCAATTCACCTAACCTGCACATGTTTGGACTGTGGGAGGAAACCGGAGCACCCGGAGGAAACCCACGCAGACACGGGGAGAATATGCAAACTCCACACAGTCAGTCGCCTGAGGCGGGAATTGATCCCAGGTCTCTGGCGCTGTGAGGTAGTAGTGCTAACCACTGTGCCATCGTGCCGCCACTTCTGAACAGTCTACCACAATAATGCTTTGAAGTTTCCTGCCGAACACAATCAAAATTGCCCTTGGTTATCTTGGTTAGCTTGTGGACCAGCCCTAGCCTTTTCCACAACTATATTCAAACTAATACTATTAAGGCCACTCGTCCCAAAGTTCTCCCAGTCTAACAGCTCAGTCACTTATTCTGCCTTATTTCCCAAGAGGAAATAACGTTGAGGCCGAGATCAGATCAGCCATGGTCTCATTTAATGGCAACTGAGTGGCCAGATATCTGCATATACCTCTGTGTTTATTGGGGTGTAAGTGTGTTTGTATGTTTGTGCGTGGTTTTTTTTTGTCTTTGCCTTGTATATGTGCTTTAGTGTATTTATATTTGTAAATTTACATCTGCGTCTCGGAGCATTTGGGATTCTGTTCCTTTTTGAGTGAATCCAATGAAATGGCAATCAAATGGCCCTCCTTATTCTTCTTCACTCTCTCTCTCTTTCTCTTCCACTTGTGTTTGAATTGATGTAAAAGCGCCCTCTGCTGGTTGCCGCACGCCACTTCTGAAGGCACTTCTTTGTTTGGATAATGCATTAAAGACAGTGAGTCCCTCACATTTGACGAGAATTGGCTTTATTATCACGTGCACGCTAATGAATGCAGTGAAATTCTTGTTCGGTGTTTGCTCATGACGCTATCTCAGCTACAAGAAATCTGAGTGCCGATTCATAAGTATTTGGAATAAAATAGAAAGATTTATAAATGAAAGTCCAGTGGAAGAATAAAAAAGGAGGAAAGCTGACTCGAATTACATGCGCATGTACACCAGTCGGTGCCAGTAGACTGCACTGGGCCCAATATCCAGATCACACCTGCCCAGTCTGCAGACCACATGGTGCCCGGTCTCCAGGCCACAATGGACACAGTCTTCAGGCAGGAAAAGCACAGCAGGGTAGGCAGCATTCGAGGAGTATGAGAATTGACGTTTCAGGCATAAGCCCATCCGAAGGGCTTTGGTCCAAAATTCTGATTCCCCTGCTCCTCTGATGCTGATTGACTGACTGTGCTTTTCCAGCAAAAACAATCTCGACTCTGAACTCCAGTGTCTGCAGTCCTCACTTACTCCACAGTCTCCAGGCTTCACTGTCTGAGGAATAAGGCTTTCAATGTCCACCAAATCTAAACCTCTGATTATCTTATACATTTCGATTAATTCATCTCGCAATCTTCTTTCCAATGAAAACAACCTCAGGTTCCTCAGAATTTATTCGTAAGACCTTCACTGCATACCAGGCAACACCCTAGTAAATCTCCTCTGAACCCGTCCAAATTTTCCGCATCCTTCCTGTAATGTGTTGACCAGAACCTCACGCAATACTCCAGTTGCTTCCTTACCAGCACCTTACAGCAGAAGCATGATCCCATGGCTCCGAAACACAATCTCCCTTCTAATAAACCTCAACACACCTTATGTCTTCTTAACAAACCTATCAACCTGGGTGGCAACTTCCAAGGATTTATGCACCTGGACCTTGAGATCTCTGTTCATCTGCACTGCCAACGATTTACTATTAGCCCAGTACTTTGCATCCGGTTAATTACTTCCGAAGTGAACTACCTCACACTTTTCCGCATTAAATTCATTTGCCACTACTCAGCCCAGCTCTGCAGCTTAACTATATTCTTCTTTAACTCACAACATCTTACGGCACCATCCACAACTTTGCGAATCTTAATGTCATCTGCAAATTTACGAACCCATTATTCTGTTCCAACCTAACAAACAGTGGTTGCACCAAAACAAATCCTTGTGGCACAACACTGGTAACTGAGCTCCAGGATGAACACTTCCCATCAACCAACATTCTCTGGCTTCTTTCTGCTGGCCAATTTCTGATCCAAACCGCGAAATAACCTTCAATCCCAAAACTCCGTAGTTTTTGCAACAGTCTACCATATGGAAACTTATCAAACGCCTGACTGAATACCACATACACCACATCCACTGCTTTACCTTCATTGACGTGTTTTGTCGGGATTTCCGGAACTCAATAAGGTTAGTGAGGCATGACCTACCCTTCAAAAAACCGTATTGACAATCCCGAAACAAATGATTCATTTCTAGATTATTATAAATCCTATATATTGTAACGTTTATCAAATACCTTACCCACAACCGACGTTAAGCTCAATGGTCTATACTTATTACGGTTAAGCCGACAGCCCTTCATAAACAAGAGAACAACGTTGCTATCATCCAGTCTTCTGGCACTACTCCTGTCGATAAGAATGACATAAAGGGAAAAGGCAAAGACTCTGCAATCTTCTCCCCGGCTTGGCACAGAACCTGAGGATACATTGCAACTAGCCCCGGAGTCTTATGTATTTTCAGGTACTCCAAAATTTCTAAAACCTCCATTTTGTCATCCTCATCCCAGCTAATCTTATAGCCTTCATCTCTGCATTCTCATTAAAATTACCCTATTGCATTGTGAATACTGATGAAAATTCATTAAGCGATTCCCCATGTCCTCAGATTGCACACAGAAATTTCCACTCCTATCTTTGATTGATCCTATCCTCACTCGAATCATCAGACTCCATTAGTTTCCAGGCCACACCAGGGCGATTCTACAGAATGCACCCAGCCCAGTCTCCAGGCTGTACCGGGCACATTCTCCAGACCACACCAGGTCCACTCTTCGGACTGCGCCGGACCCTGACTCCAGACGACACCCAGTCAAGTCTCCCGACATAGCAGGGCCCAGTCTCCAGAATGCACTGGGTCAAGTCTCCCGACTGCACCAGACCCAGTCTCCAGGCCACGCCTGGCCCAGAGTCCAGACAGCACTCGGCCCAGTCTCCCGGCCACATCGGGCCAGTTCTCCAGACTGCACTTGGGCGCAATCTCCAGGCTGTACTGAGCCCATTCTCCAGATCACGTCGTGCCCTGTCTGCAGTCTGCAGAAAACCCAGTTTCCACAAGGAAAGCTACCCACTCGTCAGGCCGCACTACGCCCATTCTCCAGACTGCACCATGCGCAGTCTCCAAACCGCACTGTGCCCAGACTCCAGGTCGCATTGGGCCTAGTATCCAGACTGTCCTGGACTCAATCTCCAGGTTGCTCCTGGTCCAGTCTCCAGGCCACACTGGGGTCGGTCTCCAAATTGCTCTGAGCTCAGTCTCCAGGCTGCACTTGGCCCGGTCTCCAGATTGTGCTCATCTCAGTCGCCTGGCCACAGAGGACTCAGTCTCCACACCACACCAGACCCATATCAATGCCTCACTCGGCTCTGACCGTAGGCCGCACCAGGTCGAGTCTCCAGACTTGCACTGGGCCCAGGCTATACACTATACTGGGCAAACCCTCCAGACCATGCTGGGGACAGTCTCCAGACTGCAGTACGCACAGACGCCAAGCTGCACTAGGACCAGTCTCCAGACTGCAGCGGGGCCATTCTCTAGCATGCACTGGGCACAGTCTCGAGACCGTGTCGGGCTCTGTCTCCAGGCTGCACTGGATGCAATCTCCAGACCGCACCAGGTCCAGTCTACAGGCCGCACAGGACCCAGTTTCCAGAGTTCACTGTGCCCTGTCTCCAGGCTGCACTGGAACCAGGTTCCAGGCCATTCCATGCCAAAGTCCAAGCCGCACGTGGCTGAGTCTCCAGACCACACCGTACCCAGTGTCCAGGCCGCACTATGCTTGAAATTGTGAGATCGTGACTCCCCTCACCAGCCTCTTACCTGGGACGTACCTCTTCCATTCCCATTGTAGACACTTGGATGATTTAAAAGTTTGGGAAGAAAAGCCATTCCGAAAATAGAATAAAATAAGGTAAATATCCTGATCCTGCTACCATCTTTAGGACATCTCCCATCTAT
>NW_025204306.1:6206-9281 GCF_004010195.1 Chiloscyllium plagiosum | reverse complement strand
AGCACAGCCAGTCAGGCGGACTCTGAGGAACAGAGTTCGACGTTTCTTTCATAAAGCCTTTATCAGGAATGAACTGGGTGGGCGGAAGGAGGTTGAGAGATGAATGGGAGGGGCTGGGAGGAAGGTAGCTTGGAAGGCGATGGCTAAATGGTGAGAGTGGTGAGAGTGGAAGGTGGAGTGGATAGATGGGAAGGAAGATAGACACGTTGGACAGTTCAACAGGTGGCGCTCAGTTGGAGGGTTAGATCTGGGTTAAGGTGGAGTAAGGGGAGATGAGGAAAATGGTGAAATTGCACTGGATACCATGTGGTTGAAGTGTTCCAAGGTGGAAGACGATGCACTCTTCCTCCAGACGTCTGGTGGCTAGAATGTGGCTGTGGTGGAGGCCAAGAATTTGCATGTCTTTGGAGGAGTGGTAGGGGAGGCGAAGTATTCAGCCACAGGGAAGTGGGGTTGTTGGATGTGTGATGGAGAGTGTTCCCTGAACTGTTCTGCAAGTTGACATCCTGTCTCCCCAGTGTAGAGGAGACCAGGAGCAATGGACAGAGGAGATGAGGTGTTTGGATGCACAGGATATTTTCTGTCTGATGTGGAAGGATCCTTTGTGGCCATGGATGGAGGTGAGGGGGAAGTTGTTGGCACATGTTTAATACCTCATGCAATGGCAAGGGAAGGTGCCGGGAGTGGAAGGTGGCTTCTTGGGGTGTGGGATGGGGGAACGCGTGAAACTAACGAGGCAGTTGTGAAGTTATTCGTCTCTGCAGAATGCTGAGAGGGGTGGGAAGGGAAGTATATCTCTGGTGGTGTGGTCTGACTGTTGGTATCAGAAATGGCGGAGGATGATGCGTTGTATCCTGAGGTTGGTGGTCTGGAAGGCGAACATCAGAGGGGTGCTATAGGGTGCTACTGCGCCCTCCTGCAGCCAAAACACCTCTTCAATGCTACCTATCCCTATATTCCATCTTTGCACTGTTTGAAAACTTAGCCAGAATGCCCTCGGTTCCTTCATGTAGACCAGTAATGCTCAAAGCGAATTTTGTGGTCCCAACACTGAGTCTTGAGGAATACACTTGTCACTGGCTGCCATCCTGAGAAGGACACTTTTATCCCCACTCTCTGCCTTCTGTCATGCAGCCTTGTGTCTATCCAAGTTAGCACCTTGCCTGTAACACCAGGGTCCCTAATCTTTCTCAAAAGCCTCCTGCGTGGCACCTTATCAAAGGATTTTAGAGAAGCAGGTGGATAACATCTATTGGTTCTCCTTGGTCAAATCTGCTCGTTACTCCCTCAAAGTATTCCAGCAGGTTTGTCAGGCATGATCTCCCTTTGATGAAACAATGCTGACTTTGCACTATTTTACTAAATACTTCCAAGTATTCAGAAATCCCATCCTTCACGATGGATTCCAGGATGTTACCCACAACCAAGGTTAGGCTAATCAGTCTGTAATCTTCCACCTTCTGCCTAACTGCCTTCTTAAATGGAGTGCCACGTTAGCAATTTTCCAGCCTTTCCTGATTTTAGTCATTCCTGAAAGATCACCACTTTCACTTTCACTACCTCTTCAGCTATCTCCCTTACATTGCTGGCGTGTAGTCCATATGGTTCAGGTGATTTATCCAAATTCAGGCCATTCAGTTTTCTAGCATGTTCTTCTTGGTGATGACCACCATACTCAGCTCTGCCCTATCACTCTCTTCATTTTTTGGGAAATTACTCGTGTCTTGCATCATGAACATTGATGCAAAGTTCCTCATTCATTTCTTTGTTTTCGGCTATTGTTTCTCCAGCATCATTTTTAGATTAGATTAGATTACTTACAGTATGGAAACAGGCCCTTCGGCCCAACAAGTCCACACCGACCCGCCGAAGCGTATATCACCCAGACCCATACTCCTACATTTACCCCTTCACCTAACACTACGGGCAATTTAGCATGGCCAATTCACCTAACCTGCGCATTTTTGGATTGTGGGATGAAACCGGAGCACCCGGAGGAAACCCACGCAGACACGGGGAGAATGTGCAAACTCCACACAGAGAGTCGCCTGAGGCGGGAGTTGAACCCGTGTCTCTGGCACTGTGATGCAGCAGTGCTAACCACTGTGCCACCGTACCGCCCATAATCCAATGGTCCATATTCACTTTTGCCTCTCTTTTGCACTTTATATATCGAAAGAACCTCTTACAGTCTCCTTTCTATTACTGGTTAGCTTACCTCCATATCTAATCTTCCCTGTCCTTTTTTGCCCTCTTTTAGTCTTTGTAAGATTCCCAAATTCTCTCGTTTCCCACTGTCCCTCACCACATTATATGCTTGCTCTTTTGCTTGTATGCAATCCCTGACTTCCATCGTCAGCCCTGGCTGTCTCATCCTTCCTGTACCATGCCTCTATTCCTCGACAAGAATCTCTGCTGTGTCTCCTGAATTAATCTTGGAATCTGCTATCATTGCTGTTCCCCTGTCTTTCATGCTTGACCCCTCTCCCAGTCATTTCTACCCAGCTTCTTCCTTATGCCTCTGCAGTTGCCTTTATTCAGCTGAAATTGCTGATTCTATCTTTTCTCTCAAATTGCACAATAAATTCATCCATGTTCTGATAATTTCTTCCGAAGTTTCCCTTACGAATCTCCCTTACGAATCCTGCATCATTAAATCCAGTATCATCTGTTCCCGAGTGGACTCCAACAGAAGTTGCTCCAAAAAGCCATCTCATAAACATTCCTAAAATTCATTTTCTTGCGAACCACTACCAACCTAATGTTCCGAGTTCCCCTGCATACTGAAATGACCCATGATTACTGTACTTTGCATTTCCTACACATCTTTTCTATCTCCTGGTGTATCTTGTGCCCCAGCTCCTGACTGCTCTTTGGAGCCCTGTACAAGACTCCAACTGTGGTTCTCTTACCTTTGTGGTTCCTCAATTCTACCCAGGCTGATTCTACACCATCTGACCTTACGTCCTTTCTTACTATTGATTTAATTTCATTTCTTACTAATAATGCAAACCCACTCCCTCTGCCCACCTACCGTTCTTTTCGATAGGATAAATATCATTAAATATTCAGATC
>NW_025204306.1:4079-5782 GCF_004010195.1 Chiloscyllium plagiosum | reverse complement strand
TATTGTTAAAATACACTTACTATGTGTAGCTATATAAATTGTAATGTGAATTACAAAACCATGGAAGTGGTGTGCAAACATTATCAATCATTATTTGACCCAGAGCTGAGATCCTGATTTCCCCTCTGCCAGTGACTCCCTTCACTGAGACTCCACCCTGCCTCTCAAGCAGTGTCGAGAGGGGCTACAAGTTCCTGTTTGCCCAGAATATTTAAATTAACCCACCTTCTCCCTGGAACCAATCTATTGGTCTATTGGATTGTGTTTAGCTGTCAGCAACTCAGCTCTGGGATGTTATTGGCGATAAATGATCTGGAATGACAGCCAGTATCAACATGGTCCTCACAGGGTATGGCACCAGACAAAGGGCTTACAGTCTGTGAGAGTTTCTAAAAAAACCGTTTCTGTGTATTTCCCCTCATGCTGTCTCTTGATCTAACTTCACATTCGTCTGATACGCCTTGCTCTCACTCACTCTGTTGCTGTTTTTTTCACTCTCTTTATCTCACTTCACTGTCTTTCTCTCTGTTTATTTCTCTCCCTGTCAGTCTAGCTCCGATCATTCCCTCTATTTTCAAGTTGTCAATTTGGAGAGCTCATGGACGCATGGTGGTCTGAATGGCCTCCTTCTGTGTTATATTAATTCTGAAGCTCTCTGACCCACAGAAACAAGTTTTGGTGCCTGGAGAGACAAGCTGGTCCAGTGAAGGACACAGTGGACGATTAACCATTATCTCTTCCTATTTTCTGACATGCAGCGACATCGACATAGCTGTTCAAACCAACAGATTCCTCATATTAAAATCAGCACACTTCAGAGTGCCAGGTCACTGTGTTCAGTGCCCTCTGTTTTGTTTTGTTGGTCTTAGCTGTACTGGGATTAGTCTCCAACTCCTCCTCAGTCACTGTACCTGTGGACCTGCTGCTGTGTTTCCACACACCCCTCCCCCACCGCCGCCACACACTAGTTTAAACACTCGTAAAGGACAATAGAAAATCTGCCTGCCAGGAGATTGCTGCCCGTTCAAGTCCACCCCGTCCATCTTGTTTATATCCTCCCAACCCGGGAATCCCAATGATCCACATATCGTAAATTGCTTCCATTTCAGGTTCATACCGTCCTTTTTGTGTATATCCTACCAACTCGGGAATCCCAATGATCCACATATCGGAAGTGCTGCCTCCCCGACCAACACTTTGATCGTGTATTTAACTGTGCTACCTTACGATTCCTAACCTCAGTCGCACGTGACATATTCTAATGTCTCCAAAATTCAAATATCCTTTCAGCACCACTGCAGCAAGGCCTTTTCTTTAAACTGGATAGACTTGATAATAAAAACTTAAGTATGACGTCAGGAAAGTGAGACCACTGAATCAGTCCAATGACCACCGGATCTGACATTTATCCCCGCCACCAAACCTGTTTGACAAGGCATACATCTATTTGCAGATGGACGAGGATAAACTGAAGATTAGAAAATGTCAGAGCAGATGGATGTAATGCAGCCTGTTTACTCAATTTTGCTATTCAATTCGATTCTAGTTATTCTGTTCCTTTAAATGGCAGGGTCTTTACCCAGCGTCCCCAGCGGGTCAGAAAGTTCCCAGTGTCGTTGTGTGCACAGTCCTGCGAAGGGAGTATCCAGTGCCAGGCAATGGGGTGTGGGGAGTCCCAGGGGTGGCACAAGGAAAGGCTGCAT
>NW_025204306.1:0-3244 GCF_004010195.1 Chiloscyllium plagiosum | reverse complement strand
CTGTTTTGGGACCATTGGTGTTTGTCATTTTTATAAATGACCTGGAAGAGGGGTTAGAAGGTTGGGTGAGCAAGTTTGCGGATGATACGAAAGTCGGAGGAGTTGTTGACAGTGAGGAAGCATGTAGCAGGTTACAGCAGGATATAGAGGGGCTGCAGAGCTGGGCAGAAAGGTGGCAAATGGAGTTCAATGTAGGTAAGTGTGAGGTGATTCACTTTGGTATGAGTCACAGAAAGATGGGGTACTGGGCTAATGGTCGGATACTTGGTAGTGTGGATGAGCAGAGGGATCTTGGTGTCCATGTACACAGATCTCTGAAAGTTGCCACCCAGGTAAATAGTGCGGTGAGGAAGGCATATGGCGTACTGGCTTTTATTGGTAGAGGAATTGAGTTCGGGAGTCCTGAGGTCATGATGCAGTTGTATAAGATTCTGGTACGGCCGCATCTGGAATATTGTGTGCAGTTTTGGTCGCCATACTATAGGAAGGCTGTGGAGGCATTGGAACGGGTGCAGAGGAGGTTTACCAGGATGTTGCCTGGTATGGAAGGAAAATCGTATGAGGAAAGACTGAGGCACTTGGGGCTGTTTTCACTAGAGAAAAGAAGGTTTAGGGGTGACTTGATTGAGGTGTACAAGATGATTAGGGGGTTAGATAGGGTCGACAGTATGAACCTTTTCCCGCGTATTGAGTCGGGTATTACAAGGGGGCATAGCTTTAAATTAAGGGGGGGGGGGTAGATATAGGACTGATGTTAGGGGTAGGTTCTTCACTCAGTGAGTCGTTAGTTCATGGAATGCCCTGCGAGTAACAGTGGTGGACTCTCCCTCTTTATGGGCATTTAAGAGGGCATTGGATAGGTATATGGAGGATAGTGGGTTAGTGTAGTTTAGGTGGGCTTGGATCGGCGCAACATCGAGGGCCCAAGGGCCTGTACTGCGCTGTATTCTTCTATGTTCTATGTTCTATGTTCTATGAACTGAATAATTACTTTGCATCAGCTTTCATGGTGGAAGGCATGAGTAATACCTTAAATATTCAAGAAACTGAGGGGCCAGAGTATGATGGCCCCCACCATGGAGAACATGCTAGAAAAAATGTAATAGTCCGAAGGTGGGTAAATAACCTTGACCAGATGGACTACATCCCAGTATTATAAGGGAGATAGCTGAAGAGGGAGTGGAAGCAATCGTGGATGTCTTTCAGGAATCACTAGAGTAAGGAACGATCCCAGAGCACTGGAAACCCACGAACGTGACACCACTTTTTAACAAGGGAGTAAGGAAAAAGACAAAAAAAAACTATGAATAGTTTAACTTCTGTCATGGGTAAGATCCTGGAATCCATTGTGAAGGATGAGATTTCTGAATACTTGAAAGTGTTTGGTAAAATAGGACAAAGTTGGCATGATTTCAGCAAGGGAATTTGATGCCTGACAAATCTATTGGAATTCTTTGACGAGGAAATGAGCAGGATCGACCAAGCACATCCAATGAATGTTATCCACCTGGAATTCAAGAAGGCCTTTGACAAGGTGTCACACAGGAGATTACTGAGTATGATAAGGGTCCGTGGTGTTAGAGGCAAGGTAGCGGCATGAATAGAAGCTTGTCTGTCTGGCAGAAAGCAGAGAGTGGGCATAAAATAGCACTTCTCAGGATGGCAGCCGGTGACAAGTGGTGATCCAGAATGCTCAGTGTTGGAATCATAAATTTTTACTTGTTACATTAGCAATCTAGATAAGGGAATTGAGGGCACTCTGGCTAGGTTTGCAGACGATACAAAGATAGGCAGATGGACAGGTCGTATTGAGGAAGAGGAGAGTCTGAACAAAGATTTGGACAGGTAAAGAGATCGTCAGATGCATTCCAACGTTGGAAAATGTGAGGTCATGCACTTTGGCACGAAGAATAGAGGCATGATCTATTTTCTAAATGGCGAGAAAATTCATAAATCTGAAGTGCAAAGGGAATTGGGAGTTCTAGTGCAGGGTTCTCTCAAGGTCAGCTTGCAGGTTGAGGCAGTAGTTAGGAGGACAATTGCAATTATGATTGGGAGCATTTACTACGAGAAGAATTGAATATAAGAACTGACTATATACGGCTCTGGTCAGACCACATTTGGAGTATTGTGCTCATTTTAGAGCTCCATACCTCAGGAAGGATGTACTAGTCCTGGTGTGTGTTCAGAAGATTTTCACGCGAATGGTCATAGGAATGAAACGCTTATTGCATGAGGAATGTTTGAGTACTCTGGGTCTATACTTGATAAAGTTTGAATGGATGAGAGGGAATGTAATTGAAATAGACAGAATACTGAATGACCTGGAGAGAGTGGATGTTGATGTTTCCATTGGACTATAATCCGAGGGCACAGCCTTAGATGAAAGGGAACAGTGATAAGGAGAAAGTTATTTAACCATAGAATGGTGAATCTTTGAAATTTATTGCCACAAAAGTCTGTGGGGGCAGGTCATTGAGTACATTTGAGACGGAGATAATGTATGCTCCAATGTCTTATAGTCTTCTGGTCTAAACCTTAAGGAAGTACCTTGCATCTCTGAGAGGATAGATTCATGTTCTTCATGAAGGTCAGAAGCTGCTGGGAATAGTTAACTGTTTTAGAATGAAGGTTTTGTGGCTGCTGTCGGGGTGGTGGATAATGTGACGTTCAGTGCAGGATCACACACCAACTGCATTGTATTAATGTGGTGAGAATTTATTCAAAACGTGGACCTCTCCGTCTCTCTCATTGGAGAGTAGGGGTTGGGGTGGGTGGGCGTAACGTCCGCCCAGGCACTTAAGCTATCCTGAATCATGCATCCTGAGTGAAATAGCAGTCATGGAATTTATCACATTCACATTGTTTGTTTAGATTATAAGGAGTGATTGATCATCCCTCTCAGGGTTCAGTGCAATCACCTCTTATTCTCTCACAGCGCTGCAGATAAATCTTCACTCACTCCTCATGGTGCCAGAGATTAATCTGGTGGAACTCTTATTCACTCTCTCTGTGGTATGGAGATCACTCCATATAAAGGAAAGAAAATCTGTCCACAATACCCCAACTACTGCCTCAACAACACTCTCAGGTTTGATCACAATAATTCATTTCCCTCAATCAGCTGGCTCCATTTCTTTCGTGTGACACAGGAAACAATCCATTTACAATACACTACCACTGATGTAGAATTTAAAAACATCCCTACATCTGTCGGTCAGCATTAATAAAGCCAGCACCAGAG
>NW_025204305.1:6091-9277 GCF_004010195.1 Chiloscyllium plagiosum | reverse complement strand
GCCCCATATCTTTCCTTGGGTTCGTTCGCTCTCGCAAAATGGCTACAGGGAAACACTTCGTCCAAGAGAGTCTGATTTCTGCTACTCATTTAGATAACTGCTTATTGCGTGTCTGGTTCATTCTCTCAACCTTTCCTGATGAAGGTGGGTGCCAAGGGATGTGGAACTCACAGGAGATTCCTAACCTCTTCATCACTCCCTGGAGTACCCTGGAAGTCAAATGAGTTCCCTGATCTGAATCTATGCATTCCACTATCCCCGTATCTGGAGATTATGTGTTCAAGTGATATCTTGGACACAGCACTTGTGGTGGCAGTGTCTAAAGGGTACGCCTCCACCCATTCAGATAGGTGATCAACCATTACCAGCATGTACCTCAGTCTTCCCAATCGGGGTAATTCGGTGTATTCGATCTAAATGCTCTGAAATGGCCTTAGCCCAAGTTTTATCCCTCCTGGGACTTGTTTCCTTCATGCTTTCTTGTTTATTTTTTACATGCTATGAATTCCTCACATATCTGTTGATTATTGTATATATTCCTTTGCATTCATATTTCCTTAAGACTAAATAACACATTGCTTACACTCCCCAGTGACTCCCCTGATGTAAGAGAGCCATAATTTCTCACATCGTCATTTTTATTCAACATTTCTCTCCCATCGGCTAACATCCAGCGCCTATCCGCTGTCTTTGCAGCTCCAAAATCTTCTAGTTCCTTTTCCTCATTTGAGGTAAACAACGGGGAACGCTGAAGATCTAGAATTGCAGGTATTACGGAGTATATCACTGTTCCCTGTGGATTCAGGGCTGCTTCTTCAGGTACCTCATCGGCCAGTTTGTTTCCCCTTACTTCCGGTTCATTCCCCTTCTGATGGCCGTTTATATGAACTACCGCTATTTCTCTCGGCTGTAACAGAAACTCCAGCACTTGGTTATCAATTTCTCATGCGATAGTTCTTTTTCTCTTCTGTTTATTAGTCCTCTTTCTTGCCAGATTTTTCCGAAGGTGTGTACCACTCCAAATGTATATTTTCACTGTGTGTACACCGTTGCTTCCTTGTCTTCTAAGGCTCTGAGAGCTCTTTCTAGGGCACAGAGTTCACAAGTTCGGGCTGACCAGCCGTTAGGCAGTCTTTCAGCCTCGATATCGCTTCCTTCTATCCCGTCGACTACAGCATATTCATTGTGCCTTTTCCCCTTAATCACCTGGAGGACCCATTGATAAACAACCGAACTGCAACAGTACGTCCCTGAAGTCCATCCGCACTTTAGTCTGATATTCAATAACATCAAGGCAGTCGTGTTCTGCATTGGGCCATCCCCTCTCCCTTCCACGGAAATGCAGCTGGATTCAAGCAACTGTCTGTGACTAACCAAAGGTCATTCTGTTCACTTAAGATTGTCTCACATTTAAAGATCTTAAAGTCTGTGAGCCATCGTCCTGCTTTCTGAGTTAGTATGGTCCGTACCTGATGTGGTGTGCTGACTATTCAGGCTCACCCAGAAGTAAGTTTCCGAGTCTCCTATACCAATAAGGCTGTTGCTGCCACTGCCTCCAGCCTCCTGCTTGAGACTGTGTCTAATATTTTAAATAGTTAGGCAACCGGTTGCTTCTTCCCCCACACCACCCGCCCCCCCATCGCTGGGTTAGGACCCCGAGAGCCACTCTTCTGTCTACTGTGACTAACAAATGGAAGTGCTGGTCTAGGGAAGGTAATGCAAGGGCAGGGGTATGGGTTAGGTTCCTCTTTCGTTCTTCAATTAATTCCCTCTCTTTATCTGTTCAATTTAATAATTTAGGGTCTTCCTCTAATCTATCAAATATAATTTCTTTGTTTTCCGTTCATATGAGTCTATCCATAATCTACAGTACCCTGCTAATTCCTGCTAAACCCTTTTGGTTTTAGGCAGCGACATTCCCACAATTCCCTCAATTCTTTCTGGGCGTATTTTTCGCTTTCCTTCACTGATTAGGTGTTGCAAATATATGACTTCCTTCTCTAAGTAATGCAATTTATTCTTGGAAACCCTCAATCCTTGTTGTCCGAGAAAGTTAACTAATTCGTTAATGGCTTCTATTGTTTTGTCCCTTTTCTCGCCTGTTACAAGAAGTCCATCTACATATTGTAAAAGAGTAATTCCTTTGGGGCTATTGAACTTCTCCGAGACTTGTTCCAACACCTGACCAAAGATATTCTGGGATTCAGTAAATCCCAGCGGGAGTACTGTCCATCTGTACTGCTGTTTTCACCCTGTTTTTGGTTCTTCCCACTCGAAGGCAAACAGATTTCTACCCCCCTCCGCCAGTAACATGCCCAGAAGGAATCCTTCAGATCCACGACACTGAACGATTCATGGCCATGGGGAATCTTACTCAGAAGTAAAGAGGGATTAGGGACCACAGGGTGGCGGGCTTCTACTATTTGGTTCAATGCCCTTAGGTCTTGTACCAGGCGATAACTACCGTCCGATTTCTTTAGTAGCAGGATAGGGTATTGTCGGGGGTCATGCAGGGCTCTAGAAAGCCATGCTTAATCAATTCCTCAATTATTGACTGCAGTCCCTTGTGCACTCTATTGAAATCGGATATTGTGATTTGCAAACCACGTCTCCCTCTCTCTTTCAACTGAACTCCAAAGGAGGTATTTGTAATCCCCCGCGATTCCGTTCCCGTGCTCACACTCTGGGTTCTATTTCCTTCTCCTCTTCCTCGAATAGGACGGCCATTTATATCACTATTGTCTGGGCCCATACTCCATTCTCCAGTCCAAGGAGTATGACTAAATCCTTCCTGAATAAGTTATTCCCGATAGCAGGAATATATAACAGTTCACATTCGACAATATCTTTCCCACTTTCGATTATTGTAGGTTCAAAAACTGGAACTGTAAATCCCTCCCCTTTTACTTCAGAAAGAGTTAACAGTCGTTTCGAGATTTCCACTCCCTTGCGCTTAAAATTTAAGTATGAACTTGCTGCCCCGTATCAACTAAGGAAAACGACGTCCGCTTTGTAAGGTCCCACCTTTAAATTTGTCAAGGTTTTCTTGTGGGTCCCCTGGGGAAAGGAACCCCTGACACACCTGTTCTTCATCAAAGTTCATAAACGGTACTGCCTTTGCTTCCTTTTTCAGATGTGGACACTCTATCTTAAAGTGACATGTCTTTCCATAGTTATAACATCCCG
>NW_025204305.1:1914-4315 GCF_004010195.1 Chiloscyllium plagiosum | reverse complement strand
GTACTTTGGCCAGAAGACGAAGAATGGATTCCTTAGTCCATTCAAACCAATAACATTTCATCATCCTTTTCCTATCTTTTCCCTTTGTACAAGTATTATTTTTCCATTTCCACAACATCCTGCCCAACGGACTTTCTGGAGGTAAATTATCAGGGACCCCGCCTCCATTTGGATTTTCTTCTTTTCGACCCCGGAGGCTTTTTCATTCCCCTTGGCACAGCACATATTGAGTTCCTTGGTTAGTCCATCATAACTACTGGAACTCAATCCCAGCCACCAAGGCAGTATTTTAAAGTCAGTTTTCCTTCCTTGGTCCATACACGGTGTTGACTGGCTCGATGTCTCCCTGTGCCTACTTGTAACCTTTCACCTGTTTTAGATAGACTGTCATCGGACCTCGATCAGTCAACCAGAAGGAGGAACCCGCCACCGAGGAACACTGGATCATTCTAAAAGGAACGGGACACATCTTACCAGCCAGCGACAGTGTCTACCCTGTTGGCGGTGGTGGACACCATGGACGAGCGTCCAACCTGTGAGAAACAGATCTCACAACATAATAAATATCAGGCCGAGTCAAAAAATGAAACAGCGAATTTTATTGAAACGTTCTTGCAAGACGGGTGTCTAGTAAGGTGTCACCTCAATCCAAAAATTACTTCACAATTTATGCAGTTTACTTGAGTCTTTGTCTTCCCCGTTTCCCTCATTGGCCTTCAAACCTATCAACATTACTTATTGTGTTCTGCGCCTGCCTAGCTGCGCTCCGCCCTTGTTTACTTCCTCCCCTACTCCAAGCTGAGTCACCCTCACTCTTATTTACCCTGTAACTAAACTGGTTCATTTCAGTGTCGATATGAGGGCAACGTGCCGAGTCTGCTTTAACTCAATGTTCTTTGCATCTTATCTGTTTGTCTGTAACATATTCCATTGTTTGCAGGCACATTTCATTCTTTTTCACATTTCAGCTCATGAAAGCACTTCTGTATTTCCTTCACATATTTTCCATTCTTGGCTGAAACACTAATACACTGGTGTTAGTTCATTTACATTGCATAATCAATTATTTATTCAGCTCGTGGCTGAAACAGTTATACACTGGTGTTAGTTCATTTATCTTTCAGAAGCAAATATGGTTGCAGAAGTAACACTGCTTTCCTTATGTCCCACGGCATGTCTAACCACAGCGAGGCTCCCACCCTTTCCACCATTATTGATCAATTACACTTTCAGTCCCAACATACTCCTCGCTTGTTATTAGCCAATCCCCATTCCTTTTCCTCATTTGACAGTTCCACGTTTGCCCCTTCATTCCACCATCCCTCATTGGCCGTCATGCTGTCCACACAAATTTCAGAAAAGCGGGAAACCAATTGTTCAAACAGTCTTGTTTTTCCATTCGCAGATTCCAGTCAGTCAGATCGGTTTTCGACCAATTCAGGCAATTTCTGGAAAATCCATCCCTAACAATAGAGTGCGCAACCGGAGCTGGGACTGCCCTCTCCTCTCCCTCAATCACGCACAAGGTAGTGCGCTACAGGATCCGGGGCTGCCCTCTCCCACTCATCATCCACAAGGGAGTGAGGAATCTCTGTGTGGGTTTCAAGTCTTGGACATGTGTGTGTGTGTGTGTCAACGTAGAGAGGACGGGAGGGAAGGGTCAGTAAGTGGCAGTCCACACTCAACTGTTGTGCTGCTTTCTCTCGCAACAGTTAACCGCGTCCCACACTCCTCCAACCCACCATGCATTCATCGGGACCGTTTGCAAGAATACCAATTTAAGGAGTGCATCCACATTTATTCTGCAAGCGATGCAGAATCCAAGGGCATCAAGGCAGACACAGGGACGCAGAGTCTGCAGCACTTCAAGTAGCTGACTGACACACCATCACTTTTCAGGGAAAAAGTTAAAAATCACATAGCATCAGGTTATAGTCCATCAGGTTTACTTGAAATTATTAGCTTTCAGAGTGCTGCCGCTTCAGGTAATTTGTGCAGCGGCGTCCTAATACACAGAATTTATAGTAAACTATCACAGTGGTATGCAATTGAAATGATATATCAAACGAACGTAGATTGTTATTAAGTCTTTCACCTTTTAGAATGTATTGCAGGTTTTGCTTCATTAATATATGAATCCCAGAATTTCTTTTCAGTCACATTCTGGAGGTAACTTAAGGTTTTATAAAACAAAATGACATCTCAGCTCAGACAATGTATTAAAGCTATGAGGTTAGAATCTGTCTGCATCCCAAGCTTGAGTCAGACTGGTTCAATTTCGAGAGCAGGAATTTATAAATTGTGGTAGGAATTGACTGTCTTCAGGCTGTGTGCTTTCTGAGCAAAAATAGAATGTATCTGCATATATATATGTGTGTGTGTGTGTGTGTGTGTGTGTGTG
>NW_025204305.1:0-1278 GCF_004010195.1 Chiloscyllium plagiosum | reverse complement strand
ATTTTGTATATTTACCCTATGACTGCGTGGGTTCCTTCCTGGTGCTCCGGTTCCCTCCCAAAATCCAAAGATGTGAGATTAGGTGAATTGGCCATGGTAAATTGTCGTGCGTTCAGGGATGTGTATGGTTGGTAGATCAGTTATAAATATAGGGTAGCGGAATGGGTCTGTGTGGGTTACTCTTCAGCGGGTCACTGCGGACTTTTTGGACCGAAGGGGCTATCGGAATTGTATTCGAACTGAAAGTTGCATAGCACCAGAGGTCACACTGTTTAACGAAAGTGAACTTTATTCTGGGACTGAAAGGTTAAACGAAGTAACATCCAAACATAAAACAATGTTTGCTTCAACATTCTCTGCAATGTTTTGAATTTGTTTTACTTTTACAGCCCAGGATGTTTATCTCATGAACATTTGAAGATTCAGTCACATTCTAAAGAGATCAACACAAACGTCTGCCATTGCCCACTAGAATTTAGGTCCATTTCTTGCCAGTTTCTCATTATGATACCGGAGATTTCCAGAGCTCTCTCTCTCTCTCCCCACAAATGTTCCACTGTCTATGTTGTCAGAGCTGTTTGGATAAAAACAGTTTGTCTGTCAAAAGACCTGCACCTCTATCACGGTTGGTTGCAATCTTCATTAGTGACATTGCTCCAATGCAGTTTTATACTTAATAGGCTGTTTTGATTTTTGCCTCTGTTCCCCATTCAGCAGAAACATTCTTTAACTCTCAGTCAACAGCTTCCTCAAATTGTCTTTACAGCTTACTTTTCAACAGTTTGTTTCTTCCACATCATGCTGAGGTTTAACTTGCTCTTTTCTGAACTGGTAATTGATTGTTTTATTCAGTATTAATTCAGTAGTGGCGGGCAATTTAATCTTTGATGTTATGAATGCACAGTTACTAATGCCTTTGTCTACTCTATTGAAATTTTTTACTTTGCGAATTTATTGATAGCTTTTCCAGATTCTGCACTGTGCAATACTTTAATTTCTTGAATATCAAGTAAGTTCCATGCTGAGCTGGAGTCCAAATGTAGAAGACTTTTCACTCACAGGCATAACTTCAGAACTGTGACTCTCCATCCAAGGTTGCGAAAACAGTAAAGTGCTCGTAAAATCATTTCCCTCTGTTAAATTCACATGATTAATAAGGAACGTGCCAACACCAACAACAAGAGACTCCACTCACAAAATAAAATGTCAATTCACTGAGCAACGAACAATAAGACATAGGTACAAAATTCGTCGGTTCAGCCCATCAAGTCTGGTCAG
>NW_025204304.1:7270-9271 GCF_004010195.1 Chiloscyllium plagiosum | reverse complement strand
CTATTCATACACCCATCCAAATCCCTCTTAAATATGCAATTGTACCAGCCTCCACCACTTCCTCTGGCAACTCACTCAATACACGTCTGCATGAAAAAGTTGCCCATTAGGTCTCTTTTATATCGTTCCAGTTTCACCCTAAACCCTCTAGTTCTGGACTCCACGACCCCAGGGAAAAGACTTTGTCTATTTCTCCTATCCATGCCCCTCATAATTTTGTAAACCCATATAAGGTCACCCCTCAGCCTCTGACGCTCTAGGGAAAAAAGCCCCAGCCTGTTCAGCCTCGCCTCAAATCCTCCAACCCTGGCAAAATCCTTGCAGATCTTTTCTGAACCCTTTCAAGTTTCACAACATCTTTCCGATAGGAAGGAGACCAGAATTGCACGCAATATTGGAATGTCGTGTACAGCCGCAACATGACCGCCCAACTCCTGTACACAATACTCTGACCAATAAAGGAAAGCATCTCAAACGCCTCCTTCACTATCCTATCTACCTGCGACTCCACTTTCAAGGAGCTATGAACAAGGTCACTTTGTTCAGCAACACTCCCTAGGACATTACCATGAAGTGTATAAGTCCTGCTAAGATTTGCTTTCCAAAAATGCAGCACCTCGCATTTATCTGAATTAAACTCCATCTGCCACTTCTCAGTCCATTGGCCCATCTATTCGAAATCCTGTAATAATCTGAGAAAACCCTCTTCACTGTCCACTACACCTGCAATTTTGGTGTCATTTGCAAACTTACTAACTGTAACTCTTATGCTCACATACAAATCATTTATGTAAATGACGAAAAGAAAAGGACCCAGCACCGATCCTTGTGGCACTCCACTGGTCACAGGTCTCAAATCTGAAAAACAACCCTCCACCACCACACTCTGTCTTCTACCTTTGAGCCAGTTCTGTATCCAAATGACGAGTTCTCCCTGTATTCCGTGAGATCTAACCTTGATAATCAGTCTCCCATGGGGAACCTTGTCACCATCCCCGCCCCAGAACCCTGAGACGAACTCTACCCCTGCTCATGACTCCACCCCATTCCCCCTACCACCACGCCCACTCCATTACAGCCTCCGCCCCACTCCCATCTCCACACCCGACACCGATTCCCAGCTCCCAGCCCTGCTGAGTTTTCACTACCCCTCCAGACCTGCCCCTCACGGTGGATGAAAGATTAGTCCACGGCAAAGGATTCACCTGTATCATCCTCCGCCTCCACTCCCATCTCAATACCCGACACCGATTCCCAGCTCCCAGCCCTGCCGAGTTTTCACTACCCCTGCAGACCTGCCCCTCGGTGGATGAAAGATCAGTCCACGGCAAAGGATTCACCTGTATCACCCTCTTCCCACGCATCAATGAATTTAATACACGCCCTGATGTCAAACACTTCTTCCGCCACCTCCGTGCTCACATTTACAATCAGGACTCCTGCCCACCTTCCAAGGACCACTTCACCCACCTCCAACACGCTCGATCTACCTGTACACCCCGTGCCAGCCTATTACCCGCCCTCGACCTCTTCATTTCCATTTGCCGCTGGGATGTTAACCGCCTCAACCTGTCTACCCCCCCTCCCCCATTCCAACCTCTCACCCTCACAACGTGCAGCCCTCCACTCTCACTGTTCCAATCACTATTAAGACAGCATTCAACGGGGGTGCAGTGGTAGTCTGGCGCAATGACCTCTACACTGCTGAAGCCAGACGCCATAAAGAAGTCACCTCTTCCCACCACCCCATTGACCATGACCCCACCCAATCACCAAACCGTCATCTCCCAGACCATACAGAACGTCATCACCTCAGGAGATCTCTCACCCACAGCTTCGAACGTCATAGTCCAGGAACCCCACTCTGCCCGATTCTACCACCTTCCCAAAATCCACAAGCCTGACCACCCTGGCCGACCCATTGTCTCAGCATGCTTCTGCCCCACTGGACACATCTCTACCTACATCGACACTGTCCTACCCCCACCCCCCCACCCCCAG
>NW_025204304.1:0-6567 GCF_004010195.1 Chiloscyllium plagiosum | reverse complement strand
TTTCCACCACCTCCAAACGGACCCCACCACCAGGGATATATTTCCCTCGCCACTCCTTTCCGCCTTCCCTAAAGACCATTACCTCCATGACTACCTGGTCAGGTCCACGTCCCACTACAACCCACCCTGCCATCCTGGCACCTTCCCCTGCCACTGCAGGAATTGCAAAACCTGAGCCAACACCTCCTCCCTCATCTCCAGCCAAGGTCCCAAAGGAGCCTTCCATGTCCATCAAAATTTTACCTGAACATCCACCAATATCATTTATTGTATCCCTTGATCCCAATGCGGTCTCCTCTACACTGGGGAGACTGGACGCCTCCTAGCAGAGCGCTTTAGGGATCATCTCCGGGACACCCGCAGCAATCCACACCACCCTGTGGTCCAACATTTCAACTCTCCCTCCAACTCAGCCGAGGACATAGAGGTCCTGGCCTCCTTCACCGCCACTGTCTCACCATCCGATGCCTGGAGGAAGAACGCTTAGTCTTCTGCCTCAGAACACTTCAATCCCAGGGCATCAATGTGGACTTCACCAGTTTCCTCATTTCTCCTTTCCCCCTCACCCCACCTCCAGCCTTCCTGCTCAGCACTGTCCCCATGACCTGTCCTACATGCCTATCTTTCCTTCCACCTATCCACTCCACCCTGGTCTCTGACCTATCACCTTTATCCCCACCCCAATTCACCCATTGTACTCTTTGCTACCTTCCCCCACCCTCCTCCCTGACCGATCACCTCCATCCCCACGCCGATTCACCTATTGTACTCTATGCTAAATTTCTTCCCACCCCCATCCTCCTCTCATTTATCTCTCCACCCTACAGGCACTCTCTCTCTACTCTTGGTGAAGGGCGTTTGCCCGAAACGTCAATTTTCGTGCACGACGGATGCTGCCTGGACTGATGTGCTTTTCCAGTACCATTCTAATCTAAAATCTGGTTTCCAGCATCTGCAGCCCTTGTTTGAATCTTGCCAATCACCTTACCGATGTCCATATAGATCACATCTACTGCTCTGCCCTCATCAATCTTCTTTGTTACTTCTTCAAAAAACTCAATCATGTTTGTAAGACATGATTTCCCACGCACAAAGCCATGTTGACTTTCCTTAATCAGTCCTGCCTTTCCAAATACATGTGCATCCTGACCCTCAGGTTTCCCTCTAACAAATTGCCCACCACTGAGGTCGGGCTCACCGGTCTCTTGTTCCCTGGCTTGTCTTTACTGCCCTTCTTAAATAGTGGAACCACGTTTGCCAAACTCCAGTCTTCTGGCACCTCACCTGTGACAATCAATTTTATAAATAATTCAGCAAGATGCCCATCAATAATTTCTCTCGCTTCCCATAGAGTTCTTGTGTACACCTGAACAGGTCCTGGGGAGTTATCCACCTTTAACCGTTTAAAGACATCCAGCACTTCATCCTCTGTAATCGAGACATTTTGCAAGATGCAGTCAGTCCTTGCTTTTCCAAATACATATACATCCTGTCCCTCAGGATTCCCTCCAACAACGTGCCCACCACTGAGGTCCAGCTCACCGGTCTGTAGTTCCCTGGTTTGTCTTTACCGCCCTTCTTAAACAGTGGCACAACATTTGCCAACCTCCAGTCCTCTGGCACCTCACCTGTGACTATCGATAATACAAATATCTCAGCAAGAGGCCCAGCAATCACTTCTCTAGCTTCCCACAGAGTTCTCGGGTACATCTGATCAGACCCTGGGGATTTATCCACCTATAACCATTTCAAGATATCCAGCACTTCCTCCTCGGTAATCAGGACATTTTGCAAGATATAACCATCTATTTCCCTACCCTCTATATCTTCCATATCCTTTTCCACAGTAAATGCTGATGAAAATATTCATTTAGTATCTCCCCCATTTTCTGTGGCTCCACACAAAGGCTGTCTTGCTGATCGTTGAGGGGTCCGATTCTCTCCCAGTTACCCTTTGGCCTTAATATATTTGTAAAAACCCTTTGAATTCTGGTTAACTCTATTTGCCAAAGCTATCTCATGTCCCATGTTTGCCCTCCTGATTTCCCTATTAAGTATACTCCTACTTCCTTTATACTCTTCTGAGGATTCACTCTATCTATCCTGTCTATACCTGACATATGCTTTCTTCTTTTTCTTAACCAAATTTCTTCAGTCATTCAGCATTCTCTATACCTAACAGCCTTCCCTTTCACTCTGACAGGAATATACTTTCTCTGGATTCTTGTTATCTCATTTCTGAAAGGATCCCATTTTCCAGCCGTCCCTTTACCTGCGAACATCTGCCTCCAATCAGCTTTCGAAATTGACCTTTCTTCAATTTAGAACTTCAACTTTTTGATCTGGTCTATCCTTTTCCATCACTATTTTAAAACGAATAGAATTATGGTTGCTGGCCCCAAAGTGCTCCCCCACTGACACCTCTGTCACCAGCCCTGCCTTATTTCCCAAGAGTAGGTCAAGGTTTGCAACTTCTCTCATAGTTGCATCCACATACAGAATCAGAAAATTGACTTGTACACACTTAAGTTATTCCTCTCCATCTAAACCTTTAACACTATAGCAGTCCCAGTCGATGTTTGGAAAGTTAAAATCCCCAACCATAACAACCCTATTATTCTTACAGATAGCTGAGATCTCCTTACAAGTTTGTTTCTCAATTTCCCTCTGAATATTAGGGGATCTATAATACAATCCCAATAAGGTGATCATCCCTTTTTTTCAATTCCACCCAAATAACTTCGCTGGATATATTTGCAGGAATATCCTCCCCCAGCACAGCTGTAATGGTATCCCTTATTAAAATGCCACTCTCCCTCCTCTCTTGCCTCCCATTCTATCCTTCCTGTAGCATTTGTATCCTGGAACATTAAGCTGCCAGTCCTGCCCATCCCTGAGCCATATGTCTGTAATTGCTATGAGATCCCAGTCCCATGTTTTACTAGTTTAAATCCTCCCAAGCAGTTCTAGCAAATGTCCCTGCCAGTATGATAGTCCCCTTCCAATTTAGTTGCAATCCGTCCTTCTTGTACAGGTTACTTCTATCCCAAAACAACTTGCAATGATCCAAAAATGTGAATCCTTCTCCCATACACCAGCTCCTCAACCGTGAATTCATCTGCTCTATCCTCCTATTCCTGCCCTCACTAGCTCGTAGCCCTGGGAGTAATCCAGATATTACTACCCTTGAGGACCTCCTTTTTAAATTTATACCTCACTCTCTGTAATCTCCCTTCAGTATCTCAACCTTTTCCCTTCATATATCGTTAGTTCTAATGTGGACAATGACCTCTTGGGGGCCCCTCTCACCTGTGAGAACATTCTGTACCCTCTCTGAGACATCCTTGATCCTGGACCAGGATAACAACACACCAGGAACTCATCTATATCTACCTCGACACTGTCCTATCCCTCCTAGTCCAGAAACTCCACACATACGTTCGAGACACCACCCACGCCTTCCATCTCCTCCAAGGCTTCTTTTTCCCCGACCCCAAAGCCTCATCTTCACCATGGATATCCAATCCCTCTACACCTCCATCCGCCATGACCAGGGCCTCCAAGCCGTCTGTTCTGTCCTCTCCAGATGTCCCCAACAGTACCCTTCCACCGACACTCTCATTCGTTTGGCCGAACTGGTCCTCACCCTTAACAATTTCTACTTTGAATCCTCCAACTTCCTCCAGACCAAAGGGGTAGCCATGGGCTATGGGCCCCAGCTATGCCTGTCTCTTTGTTGGCTACATAGAACAGTGATCTTCTGTAATTACACCGGCACCACTCCCCACCTCTTCCTCCGCTACATTGATGACTGCATTGGCGCCACCTCGTGCTCCAGCGAGGAGATTGAGCAATTCAAATTCACCAGCACATTCCACCCTGATCTTAAATTTATCTGGACCATCTTTGACACCTCCCTCCCCTTCCTGAACCTCTCCATCTCAATTAGTGACGACCGACTTGACACTGACATTTTTTACAAACCCACCGACTCCCACAGCTACCTGGATTACACCTCTTCCCACCCTATCTCTTGCAAAAATGCCATCCCGTATTCCCAATTCCTCCGCCTCCGCCGTATCTGCTCCCAGGAGGACCAGTTCCACCATAGAACACACCAGATGGCCTCCTTATTTAGAGACGGCAGTTTCCCTTCCCACGCGGTTAAAGATGTCCTCCATCGCATCTCGTCCACATCCCGCACCTCCGCCCTCAGACCCCACCCCTCCAACCATAACAAGGACAGAATGCCCCTGGTGCTCACCTTCCACCCTACAAACCTTCGCATAAACCAAATCATCCGCCGACATTTCCGCCAACTCCAAAAAGACCCCACCACCAGGGATATATTTCCCTCCCCACTCGTTTCCGCCTTCCGCAAAGACCGTTCCTTCCGTGACTACCTGATCAGGTCCACACACCCCTACAACCCACCCTCCCATCCTGGCACTTTCCCCTGCCACCGCAGGAACTGTAAAACCTGCGCTGACACCTCCTCCCTCGCCTCTATCCAAGGCCCTAAAGGAGCCTTCCACATCCATCAAAATTTTACCTGCACATCCACTAATATCATTTATTGTATCCATTGCTCCCGATGCGGTCTCCTCTACATTGGGAAGACTGGCTGCCTCCTAGCAGAGTGCTTTAGGGAAGATCTCCGAGACACCCACACCAATCAAACACACTGCCCCGTGGCCCAACATTTCAACTACCCCTCCAACTCTGCCGAGGACATGGAGGTCCTGCCAGCACCACTGATCCAGAATCTGGTTTCCAGTATCTGCAGTCATTGTTTTTACCTTGAAGAAACGGGCTGGCATTGAATAAGAGGAATAATATGAGATTAAGTGAGTAGTTAATGAGGTGAGTTCGATAAGATAGCATCAAGATTCTAGCTCAGCCTCGTACAGACAATCCCTCTGTCACAATTAATAAAATTGTCACTGAAACAAATTATTCTTAGATGCAGTCCAATGAATCGAAGACTCTGCTGACCCCACACCCAGTTACAATGTTGCAGAACAAATGCTCATCCAAAACTCTCCATCATCTTTACTGACACCAATATCCCCTTCAGCTATCATTCCTGGGAATATTGGTTCATGTTGCAGAATGTTGTCGAAATGTCTTCATTTCAGCATTCTGAAATCTATGACCTTACATGAAATTGTCTCTCAAACTCCCTTTCTTGTTTTTTCCCCAAAATCCTTTTGATTGTTGGTAGCTAAACTGATTTCACCGCCATCTCTCTCTGACAGGGGCTTGGGAATAGAAATAGGCAACAATGACTCTGTATCAGGGTGATAATGTAACCAGACGGTTAATTCAGATGAAAGGGCTGTGCTTCCCAAGCAGTGTTTAAAATCCTACCACAGCCGATGTCAGAGCTTAAACTCGAATGACAAAAATTGGAATGAAACCTAATTTCACTCATGGAAACCAGAAACCGTCAGGATTTATTTTTATTATTTCACTGGTAGCCTTTGGTAAAGAATCTTAACATCATTGCCCAGTCTGATCTCAGTGTGACTCCAGACCCACAACAAAATTGTTGGCTCCATTTTGTCTTGACAAATGGCCGTGTGGTCAAGTATAATTAGTGATGGACAACAAATGCTGCCCTTGGTCGTGATGCTAGCATCCCGGAAAACAACAACATTAAAGGTGAAATAAACCAAGGAACGGTGGGTGCTAGAGATCGACAAGGAACGGTGGGTGCTAGAGATCGAAAATAAAATTCTCTAGCGTCTGAAAGTGTTGGAGAATCTCGCAGGTATGGCAGCCTCTGTCAGGAGAAATGCAGATAATGGTTTGAGTCCAGCGACCCTGTTTCACAACTGAAAGCAAACTGGGAAATAATATTATTTATCCTGGTATCCTGGATGGTTGGGTTGGATAGAGAGGTGGGGGCCAGGTTTAAATTGAATGGATGGAGAAATGGCCAGAAAAAGAGAGGAAAATAAATGAAAAGTGAGCAAAGGGATTGCTGATGATGAACTGAAAGGAAAACAAAATGGCAAGTTATTCTCACATTTCCCCGTTTTCCCATATTCCTGTATGTCGCGTCCATTTAGATTTGTCCCTGTTTAAAGTGAGTTAGGTTCCCTGTATCTCTCTTCTCTGAGTGTGATGATCAAATCCATTAGCAATATTGGTGCTGTCCTTATAGTTGCTGAGATATAGAGAAAGGTAATGTTACATTGTCAACTGCTTCTTTTGAGAGAGAAACTGTTACTGTGGGAGTGTGCAGAGATGCCACGGCTTTCTCAGCCAGGAAGAGAAACTCAGGTGTAGAATTAATTTTCAACACTGAGCGCGTGCTCGTTCCGTGTGGGGAATTGACTTGTTCCTGTCATTGGAAAATCAGTGGATTTTCTGGGGATGCTTATCTCGGGTTTGTATTGTCAACTGCTGAGTCTGGTGACCCCACTCTATACACTGCATTTACAGAGTGTCTGGGTCCATGATAAACAAATGGAGGTGAGGCTCCACAGAAAGGAAGCTCTATAAATAGGGAGGTGCGGGACAGTGCAGTATTTCTCCTGGGATTTCCCGGGACATTTGTCT
>NW_025204303.1:7193-9271 GCF_004010195.1 Chiloscyllium plagiosum | reverse complement strand
GCAGTGAGGGTCAGGCTTGGGGGAGGTGTGTAGGCAGCGGTGTGGTTCAGGCTGGGGGCGATGTGTCGATGGTGATGAGGGTCAGGCAGAGAGCAGATTGTGTACGGCAGTGTGTCAGACTGGGATGGTGTTGAATGGCGGTGAGGGTCAGGCTGTGGGCAGTGTATGGACGTCGGTGAGTGTCAGGCTGGGGTCGGTGTTGCACGATGTTGAGTATTACGCTGGGGCCAGTGTGTGGATGGCAGCGAGGGTCAGGCTGGGGGCAATGTTGAACGTCGGTAAGGTTCAGGCTGGGGACGGTGTGTGGACAGCAGTGAGAGCCAGGCGGGGTGCAGTATGACCGGCAGTGAGGGTCAGGCTGGGGGTGGTGTTGAACTGCGGTGAATATAACGCTGGAGGAAGTGTGTGGACGGCAGCGTGGGTCAGGATGGGGACAGTGTGTGGATGGCCGCGAGGGTCAGGCTCTGGGCGGTGTGTGGGCAGCAGTGAGGGTTAGGCTGGGGGCAGCGTGTGAACTGCGGGGAGGGTCAGTCTGGGTGCGGCGTGTGGACGATGGTGAGACTCAGGCTGTGGGCTGTGTGTGGACGGCGGTGAGGGTCAGGCTGGAGGTGGTGTGTGCACGGCAGTGAGAATCAGGCTGGGGGCCGTGTGTAGACGGCGGTGAGGGTCAGGCTGGGAGCGCTGTGTGGGCAGTGATGAGTGTCAGGCTGGGGTCAGTGTTGGACGGTGTTGAGGGGCACGTTGGGGCCAGTGTGTGGACGATGGTGAGTGTCAGACTGGGAGCAGATTGTGGACGGCAATGTGTCAGGCTGGGGGCGGTGTTGAACGGCGGTGAGGGTCAGGCTGGTGCGTTGAGTGAATGGCAGTGAGGGTCAAACTGAGGGTGGTGAGTGGATGGCGGTGAGGGTCAGGCTGGGGGCGGTGTGTGGACGGCAGTGAGGGTCAGGTTGGGGGCAGTGTGAGGGCAGCGGTGAGGTTCAGGCTGGGGACAGTGTGTGGATGGCGGTGAGAGTCAGGCTGGGGGCCGTGTGTGGACAGCGGTGAGAGTCAGGCTGGGAGCGGTGTGTGGACAGTGGTGAGGTTCAGGCAGTGGGCAGAGTGTGGACGGCGGTGAGTCTCAGGCTGGGGTCAGTGTTGCACGATGTTGAGTGTTACGATGGGGCCAGCGTGTGGATGGCAACGAGGATCAGGCTGGGGGTGATGTTGAACTTCGGTGAGGTTCAGGCTGGGGGCGTTGTGTGGGCAGCAGTGAGGGTTAGGCTGGGGCAGCGTGTGAACTGCGGGGAGGGTCAGTCTGGGTGCGGTGTGTGGACGGTGGTGATGTTCAGGCTGTGGGCCGTGTGTGGATGACGGTTAGTGCCTGGCTGGGGTCAGTGTTGGACGGTGTTGAGGGTCACGCTGGGGCCGGTGCGGGGAAGATGGTCAGGGTCAGGCTGGGTGCAGTATGAACGGCAGTGAGGGTCAGGCTGGGGTGGTGTGTGGACGGCAGTAAGGGTCAGCCTGGGAGCGCTGTGTGGGCAGTGGTGAGTTTCAGGCTGGGGCGGTGTGTGGATGACGGTTAGTGTCTGGCTGGGGTCAGTGTTGGACGGTGTTGAGGGTCACGCTGGGGCCGGTGTGGGGAAGATGGTCAGGCTGGGTTCAGTATGAACGGCAGTGAGGGTCAGGCTGGGGGCGGTGTTGAACGGCAATGTATTTAAGGCTGGTGATAGTGTGTGGACGGAGCGAGGGTCAGTTTCGGGGCAGTGTGTGGGCAGCGGTGACGGCGAGGCTGGGGGCAGCGTGTGAACTGCGGGGAGGGTCAGGCTGGGGGCGGTGTGTCGATGGCAATGTGGGTCAGGCTGGGGCCAGTATGTGGACGGTGGTGAGGGTCAGGCTGTGGGCTGTGTGTGCATGGCAGTGAGGGTAAGTTTGGGGGCGGTGTGTGGACGGTGGTGAGGTCAGGTTGTGGGCTGTGTATGGGCGGTGGTGAGGGTCAGGCTGTGGGCTGTGTGTGGACGGCAGTGAGGTTCAGGCCGGGGCGGTGTGTGGACGGCAGTGAGGGTCAGGCTGGGGGCAGGATGTGGACGGCAGTGCGGGTC
>NW_025204303.1:4980-6549 GCF_004010195.1 Chiloscyllium plagiosum | reverse complement strand
AGGGCGGTAAGGGTCAGGCTAGGAGCGGTGTGCACACGGCGGTGAGGATCAGGCTGAGGGTGGTGTGCAGATGGCGGTGAGGATCCAGCAGGGGGTGCTGGGCGGACGGCGGTGAGGGTCAGGCTTAGGGCGGTGTGTGGATGGTGGTGAGGGTCAGGCTGGGAAGAGTGCATGGGGGCAGTGTGAGTCAGGCTGGGGGTGGTATTGAACCGCGGTGAGGGTTAGGCTGGGGGCAGTTTGTGAACTACGGAGAAGGTCAGGCTGGGGGTGGTGTGTGGATGGCAGTGAGGGTCAAGCTGAGGGCGATGCTGAATGGCGGTGAGGGTCAGGCTGGGGGCGGTCTGTGGTTGATGGTGACGATCAGGCTGGGGGCGGTATGTGGATGGCAGTGAGGGTCAAGCTGAGGGTGGTGTGTGGACTGGGGTGAGGGTCGGGCTGGGGGCGGTGTATCGACGGCGGTGAGGGTCAGGCTGAGGGCAGTGCGTTGACGGTGGTGAGGGTCAAATTAGAGATGGTGTTGAACGGCGGTGTGGGTCAGACTGGGGGCGGTGTGTGGATGGCAGTGAGGTTCATGCCAGGGACGGTGTATGGATGGCAGGAATGTTCAGTCTGTGGGCGGTGTGTGGGCAGTGGTGAGGTCCAGGCCGAGGGCTGTGTGTAGATGTCGGTGAGGGTCAAGCTGGAGGCGATGAGTCGACGGCGATGTGGGTCAGGCTGGGAGCGAATTGTGGACGGCAGTGTGTCAGTCTGGGGGCAGTGTTGAATGGCGGTGAGGGTCAGGTTGGTGGTAATGTGTGGACGGCAGTGAGGGTCAGGTAGGGGGTGGTGTGTGGAAGGCAGTGAGGGACAGGAAGGTGGCGGTGTGTGGACGGCAGTGTGGGTCAGGCTGGGGACGGTGTGTGAACAGCAGTGAGGGTCAGGCTGTGGGCAGGATGTGGACGGCAGTGAGGGTCAGGCTGGGGGTGGTGTTGAACGGCGATGAATTTAAGGCTGGAGATAGTGTGTGGACAGCAGGTTGGGTCAGGTTGGGGCGGTGTGTGGGCGGCAGCGAGGGACAGATTTGGGGCAGTGGGTGGGCAGCGGTGAGTGTTAGTCTGGGGGCAGTTTGTGAACTACGGAGAAGGTCAGGCTGGGGGTGGTGTGTGGATGGCAGTGAGGGTCAAGCTGAGGGTGGTGTGTGGACTGGGGTGAGGGTCGGGCTGGGGGCGGTGTATCGACGGCGGTGAGGGTCAGGCTGAGGGCAGTGCGTTGACGGTGGTGAGGGTCAAATTAGAGATGGTGTTGAACGGCGGTGTGGGTCAGACTGGGGGCGGTGTGTGGATGGCAGTGAGGTTCATGCCAGGGACGGTGTATGGATGGCAGGAATGTTCAGTCTGTGGGCGGTGTGTGGGCAGTGGTGAGGTCCAGGCCGAGGGCTGTGTGTAGATGTCGGTGAGGGTCAAGCTGGAGGCGATGAGTCGACGGCGATGTGGGTCAGGCTGGGAGCGAATTGTGGACGGCAGTGTGTCAGTCTGGGGGCGGTGTTGAATGGCGGTGAGGGTCAGGTTGGTGGTAATGTGTGGACGGCAG
>NW_025204303.1:1274-2423 GCF_004010195.1 Chiloscyllium plagiosum | reverse complement strand
GGCAGTGAGGGTTAGGCTGGGGGCGGTGTTTGAGAGCAGTGAGGGTCAGTCTGAGGGTGGTGTGTCAGCAGCGGTAAGGTTCAGGCTGGGGGCTGTGGGTGGACGGCGGTCAAGTTCAGGCTGGGAGCGGTGTGTGGGCACTGGTGAGAGTTAGGCTGGGCGGTGTTCGACGGCGGTGAGGGTCAGGCTGGGGGCACTGAGTGGACGGCAGTGAGGGTCAGGCTGGGGGCATTGAGTGGACGGCGGTGGGGGACAGGCTGAGGGCGGTGTGTGGGTGATGGTGTGTGTTCGGCTGGGGGCGGTGTGTGGACGGCAGTGAGGGTCAGGCTGGTGGCGAAGTTTGGGGCGGTGTGTGGGCAGCAGTGAGAGTCAGGCTGGAAGTGGTTTGTGGGCAGCGGTGAGAGTTAGGCTGGGGGCGGTGTGTGGACTGCGGTGATAGTACGGCTGGGGGCAGTGTGTGGATGGCAGTCAGGGTCAGGGTGGGGGCAGTGTGTGGACAGCGGTGAGGGTCAGGTAGGGGCGGTGTGTGGACGGCAGTGAGGGTCAGGTGGGGGCGATGTGTGGACGGCAGTGAGTGTCAGCCTGAGGGCAGTGTGTGGACAGTGACGAGGGTCAGGCTATGGGCTGTGTGGACGGCAGTGAGGGTCAGGCTGGGGCGATGAGTGGATGGCGGGTCAGGATGGCGGTGTATCGACAGTCGTGAGGGTCAGGCTGGGATCGGTGCGTGGATGGTGGTAAGGGCCAGGCTCAGGGCAGTGTGTGGACAGCGGTGAGCGTCAGGCTGAGGGCAGTGTGTGGACGGCGGTGAGGGTCAGGCTGTGCATGTTGTGTGGCCGGCAGTGACGATCAGGCTGCGGACGGTGTGTGAATGACAGGAATGTTCAGGCTGTGGGAGGTGTGTGGATGGCAGTGAGGGTCAGGCTGCGGGCAGTGTTGGACAGCGGTTAGGGTCAGTCTGGGGGCGGTGTTGGACGGCAGTGAGAGTCAGGCTGGGTTCGGTGTTGGACGGCGATGAGGGTCAGGCTGGGGGCAGTGTTCGATGGTGGAGAAGGTCAGGCTGAGGATGGAGTGTGGACGGCGGTGAGGGCCAGGCTGCGGGCGGTGTGTGGACGGCGGTGATGGTCACGCTGCGGGCGGTGTGTGGACGGC
>NW_025204303.1:0-369 GCF_004010195.1 Chiloscyllium plagiosum | reverse complement strand
GCTGCGGGCGGTGTGTGGACGGCGGTGATGGTCACGCTGCGGGCGGTGTGTGGACGGCGGTGAGGGTTAGGCTGGGGCGATGATTGGATGGCGGTGAGGGTCAGGTGGGGGCGATGTGTGGACGGCAGTGTGTGTCAGGCTGTGGGTGGTGTGCGGATGACGGTGAGGGTCAAGCTGGGGGTGACGTTGAACATCGGTGAAGGTCAGGCTGGGGGCGGTGTGTAGATGGCGGTGAGGTTTAGGCTGCGGGTGGTGTTTGACAGCAGTGAGGGTCAGACTGGGGGCGGTGTGTCAGCAGCAGTGAGGTTCCGGCTGGGTGCTGTGGTTGGACGGTGGTGAGGATCAGGCTGGGAGCGGTTTGTGGGCAGC
>NW_025204302.1:7474-9264 GCF_004010195.1 Chiloscyllium plagiosum | reverse complement strand
GATGATGCTACATGTCTCTTCTATCTTGTTTCCATTTGTGATGACAAAGTGTCATCTACGTAGCGAATCCAGATTTTTGGTTTGATGATTGGTAGGGCTATTTGTTCTAGTCTTTTGGAAATTTTAGAGTACAGAGTGACTGGCGAAAGTGAGGAACTTCAAAAAACTAGAGAATGAAAGTTTATGTATTGGAAAAGTTCATGGTCATGAAGGTTGGTAAGCTGCAGGACAAGATGAGTGATGAATGTAGAGGGCTACAGAGATAGCGTTGGAGAATTGAGCTCGCTGGATAACACTTTTTGGACCGGGTAGAGTCCCTCTTATCTAATATTTTGGGAGGCTGATTAGCTTCAATCTTGAGGTGCTCAATGATCTCTTTCTGCACTGTCAATTTCTTAATTCTATGAGGGAGGAAAAAGTTCATCAAAACACTTTAGATGATGGAAAGGCATCCTACACACTGCACAGTTACCTGTCTGAACGCAAAGTGGAAAAGCAGAAAGACAACAGATCGATAACTTGACGTCGGGTATGAGGAAAATATTCGCATTTTTTTGTAATTAACGATATCGAGACCCTTGGTGAATCATGATATGATTTAGCAGAGTCAGCCGAGATTCATGACCGGGAAATTACTTTTGCTAAAAATACTGGAATTTATAGAGGATGTTGGTTGTGTCATCGATGAATGCGAAGCAGTGGGGTT
The DNA here is from genome assembly GCF_004010195.1 of Chiloscyllium plagiosum. NCBI lineage: Eukaryota > Metazoa > Chordata > Chondrichthyes > Orectolobiformes > Hemiscylliidae > Chiloscyllium > Chiloscyllium plagiosum. The sequence continues at coordinate 8,558 of NW_025204302.1, read as the reverse complement.
GGTGCATTTTAATCTGAGAAGACATTTTCACATGGTTGCGCACAGGTGAGTGAAGAAAATAAGCCTGTAAGGTAAGGGGGAATATACTAAATGCATTTAGAATTGAATGATGGAGGGAATACTGAGAGCAGGGCCCTGTTCTGTTCTGAAGGCATTGGTATCGCATGCACGAGTCGTTGAAACACCACGATTCACAACGCAAATCAATGATTTGAACAACAAATGATCTGACCATCGTATACAGTCCTTTTCATTTTGTATTTCTTCGAAGGTGAGAAGTAGGGAAGCGCTTTTCTCAAAACGGACCTTGATGCCCTTGGTTAAAAGTCACTAACAGAATTCATGCAGGCCATCTATGAATCAGTGCAGTGAATTGTATGCTATCCTTCATTACAAAATGAATGGAGGTAGGAGTAAAAGCACCTTCGTACAGCTGTAGAGAGTTCTTGAAGCTGTATTTGGGGGATTCTGGACAGAGGTTCGCTCCTTTATAAGCAAAAGTCTCCACATCACAGAGACAGTGCAAAAGGATTTTCACCAGACTAATCCCTGGGTTGATGGTACTATGAGGAGGGTGTGAAGGGAATAAGTGTTCAATTTGTACCACTCTGACAGAATAAGAGATGATGGTATTAAATGTTGAAGATTATGGACTAACACTCATTATGTCGAGTGAAAGACATTGATAGCATAAGAAATTCCATTTTCGCGATAATGTCTTGCCTGATAGTTTACGTATCTCTGTGCCCCCCCCATATTAGGCGAGACAGAGCTCCAGGCTCTGAATACACTCTCACTATCTCAATGTGCAGTTGGCTTGTGACCCTTCACTGAACATCATATTGTTCATAAACCTGTCAGCAGGCATAATGCCTTATTCCTGAAAGAGGTAGCAAGTTCCACCAACTTCTGACCTCCAAACAGAACACTAGCCTGTCTTATTGGAGATGGAAGTTGCCTACTTGAAGACTCGGCACAAAACACCAACTGTCATTCCTCACCATCAGCAAACCACTATAAAGTACCACTTGTGTACCATTAACACTGGAGGCAGGAGGAACAACGTGGAGCAGTCTGTCCGTCT
>NW_025204302.1:5760-7237 GCF_004010195.1 Chiloscyllium plagiosum | reverse complement strand
ATTGATGAAGCAGCTGAAGATGTTTATGTCGATTAATCTATCCTGAGGATCGCCTGCAGAAATGTCCCATGTCTGAGATGGTAGATGTCCACGAACCACAAACATTTCCTTCGTGCTCTAAATCACTCCAACCAGTGGGGAGATTATTCCTGGTTGCCATTAAGTTCAATTTTCTTCAAGTTTCTTTATACCAACCTCAGTTAACTCTTGCTTGATATAAGAACCTGACACTCTTTCCTTGTGTGCATATATTTTATTCATGTCAATAGGTCACGATGTACGTGCGGTGAGTGTTTCGTTTTTACAGAGGGTCGTGACGGACGGGACATCTCCTCTCCAGAGAGCTAGGGTAGATCGATCACTGCGAATTTTGGAAGACAGGTATTGGTAGATGTTTGACATGTCAGGCAGTTCAGGAGTTGGGGCCGAAAGCAGATCAGCCATGGTCTGATTGAAGGGAAAGTTAGGCTTTAGAGGCTGAGTGACCTACACCTGCTTCTCATGTTCTTTCATTCTGTTTTTAGTGGTTTCACTGTTTTTTATTTTCCCAGAAGTCCTGTGAAGGAATTTTGCAGTCAGATAGACCGAACGATTTTACGAGTATTGTCTGGGTGCGGCAGCAGGCATGTATTCATAGTGAATCTGCGTGTACAACGTGGCTAATAAATGCAGGCAGGGGAACTTCTGCAAGAAGAAACGAAACGAGGGGAATGTTTCACTGTAACACCTACTCTTCCCCCAAGAACGTTTTCCAATTCATATCAAACCATGCTTTAATGTGAGCAGGGGCTGAATTTTCTCCGCTTCTTTTCTGTGCATCAGTTACAAGGAGAAAGTGGTCTTCAACTGCTCCTGTCTCGCAATTTTGAGGAGCTGACTGAAATGAGGTGACGTAGAATTGAGGAGCAGGAGTTGTTCTATGTTCCACCTCTCACAAAGATTGTGGCTGATCAAATTGTGGCTTCACTTTCCCATCTGTAGTTCATTATATCATCGAGTCACTTTTCCGAAAAATATTTAACTAACGCACAGCTTTGAATAAATGTACACACACAGGTATCATAGACTTGTGGAGAAGAGAATTCCCATCAAACTGCCCTTTGAGAATTTCTCCTGATTCCTCTTCCTACTGTAGTTGGAGAGTCACTGTTTCCTTTTCTAGTCCCACTTCTCCATAGATCCCAACAAATTCGATATGTGACCAAATGTGTCTTGTGGTAGTTGATATCGGTCTCAGACTGTGTCAGGTTCAATGTTATTAGCAAGTCATGCAGATTGTTAAATTTTTAAAAAATAAGTTCGAAAACAAAGTTTTCGAGCTACGATGTAAAGATAAATGAGAAACAGTTTGGACATCAATAAGATATGCATCAATATTTATTTTTCTGAGACACAGAAATGTGCACAATCCTGCAAAATATTAGTTCAGAAGAGCTTCCTCCAAATAATAATTAATTTCATGACAAAAAGAAAATTG
>NW_025204302.1:0-2750 GCF_004010195.1 Chiloscyllium plagiosum | reverse complement strand
ACACTCTGCTGGCGACCCCACACGATTGCATGAGTGGAAGTTTTTCTTCGAGAAGTCACCAAATGATGTGAATCTCGAACGTTGAACAGGTGTTTGGTTTTCCAAATAGTATATTTGGAAGCACAGAGCAGTTTTGCCGATAGTAAGCGATGTTGTTCCTGCGATATTCTGACCACTATTGAGCCTTTTTTCAGACTTTTCGATACTTTCTCGTACAATGTTTAAGCATTAGAAACATTGCAAGTTACTGAGTGTGCAATAAATTATCTCATCCCCTGAAAACAGTCGGAGGTGCACAGTTCTATTCTGACAGACCCAAGTCTCTTTGCAATTCTTCCGTATGTGCGTGTGTTTGTGCACGCGCACGCGCTGTCAAATTGGATGGTGCTGTGACCTGCAATCCTCCCTCTCTGCATCCCAGACTGAATCATTGAGGCTTATCACCCTCTGCCCTTGTCGCTGTGTGCGACGTTGAATCTCTTTTAGCATCACCGAGTCTGCCAGACCTGCACCCACACACAGACTCTCGCAGAGATGAATACACATATAAATGTACCTACACTTAAACACATTGAAACAGATGCACAAACAGTAATACAGAAACACAGGCATACACAATAATGCCTTGACATTTATACCGACGTAGGGAATCTGTAAGTATATCTTTTGATCTTCGGTTATTTTCTCACTATTTCACTTACTCAGATATTTGAGTTTGTCAGTCTGTCTGTTGTTTTGCGAGGAGCACGATATTGTACAATTTCCATGCTTGCAGATATGTGACAGATGAGGATCAAAGTAGAGCAGTGGAAGTTGGTGCACTTTGGTAGGAATGACTTTGAAAGGCAACATAAAACAAACTGTATCTTTTTCGACGGGGTCCAATAGCACAGGGTCCTGGGTTTATATGAGCACAGATTATTGGAGATTCCAGGACAGTTAGGGAGAGCAGTAAATACCACAGATACGTTTCAGTTTCTGAGCTGTTTACGGTAGGATGCGCAAGAGAGTTACAACGTGCTTCCTTCCTGGGAGTTGTTGGAGAAAATATGTTATGAGCACACCCTCGTGCCCACTGAGACAGGAGGCATTCCATTTGTACCAACTCGACACACAAGGTAGATGGCATCAGGGCCACACCTTCTGAGGTATTCCTTGGGTAAACGGAACTGCCAGTGGGTTTAAAGTGAAAATTCTCCCTCAATGAACATTGCTTCTGACTCAATTGTAGGGCATGGATATCTCCGAATCTCCACGCGAGGCATCCTAGTCCTCTCCTAATTGTACCAGGGCCCCCTCCACATGGTGGCAGGAAGGAGGTGAGGACACAGATATCGGGCACTCCTACACTTGGCTTGGCACTTTCCGTCTTATTCCATGCTTTTTCTCCTGGAATGGGAGATAGGAAAGGAGAGAGTGAGGGTGGGAGTGGGTGGCCGTGCTATTTGTGTTGGCATATGAATTGGCATAGTGTCGGTACGTAGTCAGTCCGCAGTGTTGAATCCATGCAGTATTATTAATGTGGGAGGATAGCAGAAGGTTCTTGGGGGATTGAAGAGAAAGAGAGAACCGTCTTATTCCATGCTTTTTCTCCTGGAATGGGAGATAGGAAAGTAGGGAGTGAGGGTGGGAGTGGGTGGCCGTGCTATTTGTGTTGGCATGTGAATTGGCATAGTGTCGGTACGTAGTCAGTCCGCAGTGTTGAATCCATGCAGTATTATTAATGTGGGAGGACAGCAGAAGGTTCTTGGGGGATTGAAGAGAAAGAGAGAAAAAGAGAGATAGGAAAGATGCTGTATGCAATGCAGAGTGCTGGAGAATGAGTTGTTCACGGGGCAGGTGCTATAACAGATATACACTGAGCATGAGGGAGCAGAGCGAATACGTTGGAGGTCGTTGATGATTGTCTTGTATTGCTGGGCATTTCTTTCGACTGCAGATACTGCACTAGGCTGGGTGGAAAGCTCAGACCATGTTTGGTGGGCATTGTCCTTTTAAGGATAGCGCTAGAGCCAGGGATTGCGGGATATTCAGGAGCATCCGGGAGATGGTGAGAATCATCAGCCATTATGGGTAGGAGATGTGAATCTGGAATGCTCACGGTAAACTGTGCAGGATAGCTCCCAACTGAGAAACCTCCATTGTCCTTTTCAGGATAGCGCTAGAGCCAGGGATTGCGGGATATTCAGGAGCATCCGGGAGATGGTGAGAATCATCAGCGGTTATGGGTAGGAGATGTGAACTGTCATTGAATGAGAAGGACACCATGGAGTGTGTATGTATTTACTGAAGTGAGTTCAAAAGGAAACTAGCGAGGCCTCCTGCAGACGATTCCCTGTCACACTCAATGAAAATATGACTGAGACAATATATTGTTAGATTCAGCCCAAAGAAACTTTGCTGTGCCCACCCCCCGTTTCAAAGCTGCAGCTGCTTGTCCATTACTCGCTGTCACAGAGAAGGAGCTAAACGTGACTTAACTTTGTCCGGGGGGGGGGGGGCACTATTTGTGGCAAGTCATCATAAATCTATGAGTTTTAAAATAGAGGTGGAAACGGACGAACTGGATCGAAAAGGTAAAGTTCGAAATTGGAGGAAGGTCAAATTTGATGATAATCGGCACGAACTTTGAAAATACGATTGGACCATATAGTGGCAGGTAAGTGGCCAGCTGGGAAGGGGGACGCCTACAAAAACGAGATGTCAAGAGTTCCGAATCAGTATGCTCCTGTTAGTGTGAAGGGTAAAGG
>NW_025204301.1:3695-9263 GCF_004010195.1 Chiloscyllium plagiosum | reverse complement strand
AGGTTTCTGAGGTTTGGGACTTCATTGCAATAGCAAGCTTTAAGGCGGGATCTTCATCTATGATTAAGACTGAGAAATGTCAATTCTTTGTCAGCAGGGGAATAGTCACGACTGAGAAGACATGCGCAATTGGTTCGGCTGAATGTGAGAAGAACAATAATCCTTTTGAACCGTTGAGCAAATTTGATGTCAGAATGGTCTATCGATTTAACGATTACTTATTGTATAATTAAGATTTGTTAAATCAGGCGATGCATGTCTGATATGATAAGGAGTCATCTGTTGTGGATTCAGTCTTCGGTGATTTACGAGTTTAACAGTTAGACAGAAATAACCTAGTAATTTGATGCAATAGTCAGATTACATGGTTATGTTCAGTTAAATGTGATACATACATCCTGAAATGACAATTAAATATTTAGTGAAGGTACCTGTTGCGGTTGGAAAAGCACAAGAGAAATCCCAGATGACGGAGACACGACCCATGAAGTGGGCAATTGGTGGTCAGAAATAGCGCAAATGACACGGTCACAGAAACACGGAGTGACAGAGTCCTCAGCAGCGAAAAAGCCACATCGGCCACGTTGTACATGGCGACCAGGTTTTCTGAGCTGAACTAGTCCCACATGCATACTTTGGATTATATTCCAGTAAGCCTTTCCTATCCATGCACCTGCTAAATCTCTTTTAACCAGGTCAATATACCCGGTCAATAATGTGACCTCTTTGCCTCCTATGCCTCAAAATGAACGATCCATGCTATCCAGCCTTTCCTAATCATTTGTAGCTTCCAGTCTCGGAAAAAGCCCTGCAAGTTTTTTTGCATCCATTCCATCCTCATAACAATTTATCATCTTTTTTCCCCACAAAGTTGCAAACCATTCCTCCTATACACTCATTCAAATCAGTCACATAAAGTACGAACAACTGTGGACCCAGTGGAGATACTCGCGACACTTTGATATTCACAGGTTTCCAGTCTGAACAACCAGCGTCTCACACCACTCTCTTTCTACTACCGCCATGTCAATCATGTGTCCAAATATCCAACTGTCCTTAGATCCCACATGATCTCAACTTACAAACAGTATATCATGTCGAACCTTGTTGAAAGCTTGCCGAGCGTCCATGTCGAGAATGTCTACTGCTCTGTCATTATATACCTTCTTGGGCACCTCCTCAAAGAAGTCAAAAAATCTTATGAGATACGATTTCCCATGCACAACCATATGCCAAGCATTCATAATCAGTCCTTGCCTTTCCAAGTGCAGTTAATCTAATCTGAGTAAGATCAGGGCCATTCAAAGACAGAAGTGGGAAGTTGCGTGTGGAATCTCAGGACAAGTGAGAAGTGCGTAATGGATATTTTTCGTCAGTATACGATAAAATGGCAATGTTAGTGAGAAGATGGAAATGCAATCTACTAGATCAGACGGGACTGCGGTTGACAAAGAGGTTTCAGCAATTTTGGGGGATCTGAAAATACACACGACCGCTGAGCTGGAGCGGATTTATCCGTGAATTCTGTGAGAACCCAGGGAGGAAATTTCAGAGCCTTTGTTTTGATCGTTCTCAAGACTGGAGAATGGCTAATGCTGTTCCCTTGTTTCAGAAGGGAGTCCACAATCCTGGTGATAACAGGCCAGAGAGTATTTCTTCGGTGGTAGGTAAAGTTCTGGAAAAGTGTATAAGATATGGATTTATAATCATTTGGAAAGGAATAACTTAATTAAAAATGGCCAACAATATTGTGAAGGTTAGGTCGTGCTTAACTAACCATATTCAGTTCTTTAAGAAGTTGACAAAACAGTTGGATGCAGATAAAGATGTTGCTGTAGTTTATGTGGACTTCAGTAAGGCGTTTGATAAGGTTCCAATCGGTAATGTGGACTTCAGTAAGGCGTTTGATAAGGTTCCAATCGGTAGGCCAATGCACAAAATACAGAATTTCGGGATTACAGGTTACTTACTGGTTTGGTTCGCAAATTGACTAGCTGAAAAAAGACAGAAGGTGTTGATTGACTGGAAATTCCAACCTGGAGCTCGGTTACCAGTGGTTTGCTGTTAGGATCTGTTTTGGGCCATTGTGGTTTGTCATTTTTATAACTGATCTGGATGTGGGCGTAGAAGGATGTGTTAGTTAATTTGCAGATTGCACGAAGGTAAGCAGAAATGTGGATACTGCCAAAGAATGCTGTGTGTTCCTGAGGGAGATAGATAAAATGCACAGCCGGACTGAGAAGCGGCAAATGCAGTTTAATGCGGAAAGTCTGAGGGAGTTCACTTTGGAAGAAGTAACAGCAATGCAGAGTGGTAAATTTCTTGGCAGTGCAGATGAACAGAGGGATCTCGGTGTCCAGGGACATAAATCCTTGAAAGTTGTCGCCCAGGTTGATCGGATTGTGAAGAAGTCATTTGATGTGTTGGCAGTTGTTGTTCGGAGGATTGAGATTCGGAGCCATGACATCATACCTCGGCTGTACAAAAAACTGGTAAGGCTGCATCTGCAGTATTGCAGACAGTTCTGATCGCCGCATGAGAGGAAAGATGGGGATGTTTTGGAAAGGATTCAGAGAAGAGTTACTAGGACGTTGTTTGATATGGAAGGAATGCCTTACTACAAAAGGCTACTAGAACTGAAGCTTTTTTCGTGTAGAAAGAAGAAAATTGAGAGGTGACTTAATGGAGACGTATAAGATAATCAAAGGGTTAGATACGGAGCAGAATAAGAGCCTTTCTCCTCGGATGGTGAAGGGTTACATGAGGCAACATAGCTTCAACTTGAGAAGTGATAAATTCAGGACAGATATCGGGGTAGATTCTGTAATCGCAGTGCAGTTGGGGCGTGGAAAGCCTGCCTGCAACAATAGTAGACCCGCCGAAGTTAACGGTATTTGAATGGGCATAGAACATTCATATAGATAATAGAATAGCATAGGTTAGATGGGCATGAGCTTTTCTGGCTAGCTGCACAGTGAACACTAACGCGACATATCCGTTTCAGATCTCGCACTTGAAAATGTATGGGGCTAGAAAGCATAACCAGTCAGGCAGTATTCGAGGAACAGAAGAATTCATGTTTCTGGTATAAGCCCTTCATCAAGATCCCACATGTCTCTTATGATTCAAGACTCAGAAAACCTTGTTGATTTTAAGGGATGCTATATTCACTTCACTTACTCCATTTGCCATTAATATACTTGCAGAATTCCTTTGGGTTCTTCTTAACATTACTTGCAGAAGTTATCTCATGTTCACTTTGAACTACCAGATATGCGTGTTAATACACATGTGGAGATTACCTTCATTTCAGCTCTCTATACCTCTGAAACGAAGTAGAGTCATATGGCATGGAATCACTTCAGGTGTAATCGTGGATCCGCAAAGATGAAACAAAATGTTTGGAGTTATGTACAAGCTCCCAAATGGCAGTCAGGAGTTGGGGAGCAAGATACGCAAAAAGATAGAAAAGATGTGCCCAGAGGTTACTTTGATCATGGGATTTTCAATAAGCAGGTGGCTGGCAGAATCTGGTTGATAGTGGATTGCAAGCAAATGAATTTTTGGAATGTCTACGAGATACCTTTTTGGCATAGCTCATGGTGGAGCCCAGTCGGGGACAAGCAACACTGATTTAGTGTTGCCTCGTGAGACAGACTTGTTAAAGAGCTTAAAGTGAAGGTAAGCATAGGAGGCAGTGATCGCAATATAATTAAATTCACTCTGCAATTTGAGACAGGAAAGATGGAATCCGAGATAACGGGATTAAAGCTGAATAAAAACAACTTTAGAGGTATGAGGGAGGAGATAAGTACAATCGGTTGGGGAGGAACGTCACTGGAAAGATGATCAAACAGGAAAGACAGGAGTTTCTGGAAGTAAGTCAGAAGACACAGCAAATATTTGCCGCGAGGAAAATGAAAAAGAATGCAGGGAGTACGAGGCAACCATGGTTGACCAGGTATGTCAGCTACAACATTAAAGAAGAAGAGAAACCAGATGATGTGGTGAACAGCAGGGATAAACCAGAGGTTTCAGAAGCTTACAAAGACCAACAGAAAGCAAGGAAAAAAAAAACAAAGAAATAAGCAAGGAGCAATATAAAGGAGGATTGTAACGTTTCTTTAGAAATATCACGGAGAGAAGAGAGGCAAACGTGCACATTGGGCCTATGGAAAATGTCGCTGAAGAGATATTTGTGGGTATCAAGGAAATAGCTGAGGAAATAAAATTACTTTGTGACTAATATCGCAAAATAGAAGACAGTGAGGGGCAAGAGCTGAGTAGGTCTCCATTACCAAATTGAAATTGCAAGAGAAACTGAATGGCCTGAAAATGTATCATTGACCTGGACCAGATGGAACTACAGTACAGAGTTCTACATGAGATAGCTGAAGAGATTGCGGAGGCTTTAGCGGTGATCTTTTACGAATCACTCGAATCTCTCAGCATCCCAAGGACTGGAAAATGGCTAAAGAGACAACTCCGTTTTAAAGGGATGATGCAAAAGGCAGGAAATTGTAGGAAAAAATAGTTTAAACTTAAACCTGGGTAAGATCCTGAAATCCGTTGTGAAGAATGAGATCTCTGTATACTTGGAAGTGTGTAATATATGAAGGCAAAGACCGCCTTGAGATTAAGAAGGCAAAACTATGGAAAGGCAACAACAGGAAACGGAGCAAAACCTGCGGGTTTAACGAATAATATATCTGGCTTAAGTGAAACTGGGGAGAAAACTAAAACAGGACAGAGAGAAGTCACAGAGTCAGAGAGATATACAGCACAGAAAGGGACTCTTTGATCCGATTCATCTATGCAGCCCAGGTATCCAAACTTAATCTCACCCATTTGTCAGAATTTGGCTCATATCCCTCCTAATCCTGCCAATGCAAATACTCACCCAGATGCCTTTTAAATGTTATGATTGTCCCAGCCTTCACTACTTCCTCTGACAGATCATTGCATACATCCACAAGCCTCTGCATGAAACAATTTGCCCTTGGGGCCTTTATCAATCTTTCATCTCTCAGCTTAAACTTATGCCAACTAGATTTGGACTCCCCCCGCTGTGAGAGACCCTTGTTTATTCACCGTATCTATGCCCCTCGTGATTTTAAAAAAAAATCTATAATATGACCCTCAGCCACAGATGCTGCAGGGAAAATACCAGCAGCTCATGTAACCTCTCCCAATAGTTCAAGCATCTCACCCAGGAAAATTCCTTCATAATATATTATGAAACGGTTCGTGTTTCATTGCATAATTCCTCTTTCCGCGAGACCAGAATTTAATGCAATATTTCAAAGGTGATCTAACAAATGTCCTGTGCATTCACAACCTGACCTCCCAACTCCGATCTTCAGTGCAATGTCCAATAAATGGAAACGTATCAATCGCCTTTTTCACTACACTGTCTATTGTGACTCAACTTTAAAGGAAATATAGACCTAAACTCGAAGTTATCTGCCTTTGCCAACACTCCTCAGAGCCTTGCTATTACGTGTATAGGTCCTGCACTGATTTGGCCTTAACAAAATGTAGCATCTCAAATTTAACAAAATTAAACTT
>NW_025204301.1:0-1674 GCF_004010195.1 Chiloscyllium plagiosum | reverse complement strand
TCAAGCTGCTAGTACTGCCATCCCTGATCACGGCGCTATAATCACGAAAATATCCCAGTTCCTTCTTCAGAACCATGCACTGAATTCATCTGCATTACCTGTCAGGACTCTAGTATTGTACAAAAAGTAGTTTAATTCGTCAGCACCACTTCGTTCTCTGCTTTGCTTCTGCCTGCCTTGACAAATTGAATTGCACATTTTCCCCACGACACCAGCCTCATACTGAACCTTTTTCTCATTATCTCGCTAGATCTCCAACCTTATCTTTTGTGATTTCAAAATCTGTCAGGTGGTAGCAGCAAATTTTCACACCAATATTTTCGTCTCCTTCCAATTCAGGTAAAAGCCTGTCTCCTCAATCAAGTCACATTTCTTCGAGATGATAGCCTAATGATCCAACAATGTGAATCCTTTTCCATTGCAGCAGGTCGTCAATCACACATTACTCTGTTCTTTTCACCAATTCGTGCTCTCACTAGCACGTGGGCCAGGCAGCAGTTCAACTCTTTCAACCCTCGAGGAACTGATTATTAATCAGTTACTTAATTTCCTATATTTCAACACAGAACCGCATCCCACTCTCTTTCTGTGCCGTTTCTTTTAACATGTACAATGACTTCCTGGTGATCACCCTTGCCATTGAAAATATTGTGCAACTTCTCTAAGTTGTCCTCGATTCTAGTGCCTGGGAGGCATCACGCTAATATGTTGTCTCATTGCCAGTTGCAGCAACGTCTGTCCATGCCTCTGACAAGGTAAACCATCACAATCGATCTCTTCCAACCTGACTTAACTCTCGTGACCCCTGTGCAACTGTACCAGAAACCACGCTGTGCTTGCTACATTCTAGTGAGAATCAGTTACCCTTCCCTTTCCGAAACGGCATTATTGCTTTCGAGAGGCATGCCCACAGACTTCCTGCACTGCATGTCTTCCCCGCCTCGCTCTCCGAAAGGTACACCATCCAACTATTTTTTTTTGTTCTGTATTGTTTCAAACTCCCTAAAACAGCAATCGAAACGCTCCCAAGCTCCGGTAAGTTGCACAATGCCTCGTATTACCACGTCAATCTGTCCTTGCTATCCGCGAGAATCCACAGTTCTGCACACTTCCTGCAGACAACATCTTCAGGAATATTGACGTTCTTTCAGACCTCCCACATGCAACATGAGGAGCAATTCATTATACTAAAGATCATCTTTGCACCTTAGAAATATGCAGACCTAGAAAATTGCAAAGTCCTACTTCTCTAATAACTACTGGTCTCTGGTAATTAGGTACATATTTTATATCTTTTTAAAAAGTTTATTCTAGAGACTGAGCTCAATAAAATATGTATGAAAATCGAAAACATACACATCAGTATTACAGATTAACTGAAAGAATAGAGAATAGTTAGATAAAAAAAAAACACTTCACTTGTTCCCTGCTGTTAGCTTCTGATACTGACGTTTTAGATTAGATTAGATTAGATTACAGTGTGGAAACAGGCCCTTCAGCCCAACAAGTCCACACCGACCCGCCGAAGCGAAACCCACCCATACCCCTACATTTACCCCTTACCTAACACTACGGGCAATTTAGTATGGCCAATTCACCTAACCTGCACATCTTTGGACTGTGGGAGGAAACCGGAGCACCCGGAGGAAACCCACGCAGACACGGGGAGAACGT
>NW_025204300.1:6091-9263 GCF_004010195.1 Chiloscyllium plagiosum | reverse complement strand
AGAAGGGAAAAGTGCCTTCCCTCTCTCTGCACATTCGGACAGTTAATCCTTCATTCTCCTTTGATTCCACTTCCCAAAGAGTTTCAAAATATTGTCAAAAGTGAGTCTCAGCTATTTCTTTTCTGTGCTTTTCATACACAGGAGCTGCAGTGCATGAGTGCGTTGGTTTCTGAAAATGAAACGTACCTATTTGCAATGTATTGGGCTATTCCAGGATAGCCTTCTCTGACAACGGTGGGAGATGACTGACGTTGTCTATGATATGGAAGTGCCAGTGTTTGAGTTGAGTAGACAAAGTTTAAAATTGCACAATATCAGGGCAGAGTCCAGCAGGTTTATTTGGAAGCACGAGCTTTCAGAGAGCCGCGCCTTCATCAGGTGGGTGTTTTTCTGCAGAAACTTGGTGTGTGTGTCAATATGCGCGATCCTTTGGAAGATCGCCTGGACTTTAACCAACCGTTCGTGGTGTCTTGGAAGTGTTGGTGTTGGACTGGCGTGAATAAATTTAATAATCACACAAAGCCATTTTAGATTCCAACAGTTTACAAACACCTAATGAAGAAGCAGTGCATGGAACACTGGTCCTTCCAGATATGTCTGCTTGGTACAATCTGGTGCTGTGTGATTTTTACTCTGATAGTTCTTGGTCATTTTTGTTCGTGGAGATTAAAAAATCAAACATTATCCACTTCAGCGTAACAAAAATGATTAGTTTGGATTTGTGATGAATCTCCACAATGCGCTTGCGCCAAGTAAAAGTCGAACTTTCAACTGCCTGATCCGTAGACAGCTATACGAATGGTTGTACCACTGACTAGATGCTCAGCTGAAATTTTACACGCTGCAGAGTTGTGTTGTTAACAAGGACATGAGCAATAAAAGTAACGGTCACAAGGTGAACAAAGAACAAAGATAATCACCATGATTGACTCACTTCAAATTGTCCTCAAAAAAACGACCATTCACAATCTGAATAGCCAATCAATGAGGTCACTGCTGATCTTGGAAATTGCAACTGACCTTGCTGCGATTTCACCATAATTTGAGGTAAACTCCAGCCTAATCATAACATCGCATATTCCCATTAATATTCAGCTTTAGATTACGTTAATGTTCTGTCCGTATTTGCAGGAAATGAATGAAAACGTCCTTCCAGTGATGTAATCCAGTGCAGAGTCGGCCAGAAAAGAAAAGACAAAGAAATGAAACATCACTCCCATTTCTCTCTGTACCAATTCGTTTTCCTGAGTTGAATATTTGCAGGCCTTAGCTTTACTATCTAAAGAATTAATTAATATCCCGGGGAAGATTCTTCATAAATAAATTAACATCTGAGGTATTGAAACATATTTTACTTTAGATTAAAGTAGTTGAATATCCTTTCCCCCAGCCTAATGTCCCAATCCTCCCTGCTCTTCCATGTAAATACAAGCTGATGTTGGAGCTCCCAACCTGACGTTCCAATGCTCCTTGCTGCTCCATGTCAAAAGAAGCTGCTCTACTTGAAGTTGGAGCTACCAGTCTGATGTCCCAATGCTCCCTACTCCATGTCAATAGCAGGCGTCCAGTTGTGGTTGGATCAATCACTCTGATGTCCCAATGCTTTCTGCTGCTACATGTCATTAAAAGCTGCTCCAGGTGAGAGTGGAGCTCCCAGACGGATCTCGCAGAGCTCTCCGGTCCATGCCAACTGAAGCTGCTCCAAATGAGGTTAGATCTTGCATTCGGATGTGCCAATGCTCCCTGCTGCTCCATGTTAACACAAGCTGCTCAGCTGTGGTTGGAACTCCCAGCCTGATGCATCAATGCTCCCTGGTACTCCATGTCAATAAAAGCTGCTCCAGGTGTGGTTGGAACTTCCAGACTGATGTTACAATGCTCCCAGGTCCACGTCAAAAGACGCTCCTCCAGATGAAGTGGGAGCTCCAATCCTTGGCAGCTCACATACTCCTATACCATCATAGAAATACTGCCCACTGATCATTTCCACCACTGGAACCATTGGTGGAATATCCGCATCATGTGAACCTAATCTTATTTTTAGTCACCACCGAAACATTATTTCCAAAAGTCATTCGTTCTTAAACCTATTTAGCATGTGCATACTGCTGTCAATCCGAAGTTAGATAATGGCGCTAATTGATGTATGCTTAGTAAAAATAACATCCTATTTTTCATGTTGTGTAACTGCGACTTAGCAAGGACAATGTTTGTATTGAAATCACACTTTTATTACAGGTGAGAAAATGTGGTTTTCATTAGATAAAAAGGAACTTGTTCACTGTGTAAAATGATCAAATACATCTCAATTTCAAAACAAAATTGGTAACGTTGTCATCCATCTTGAAATGTGGTGCCTTGTTCTTTCAACCACACGGGTATGAGAACGAAAAGTCTATTAATGATATGCGTATAAAGACACTTTAAATTGCAATGTTTGTGAAGGTTTGTAGCTCAGGTTAAGGTTTAGGGTGGAGGTTTGCTGGCTGAGCTGTAGCTTTGATATCCAAACGTTTCATTACCAGACGAGATAACATCATCAGTAGCGACCTCCATGTGAAGCGAAGCTGTTGTCTCTTGCTTTCTATTTATATATTTCTCCTGGATGGGGTTCCTGGGGTTTGTGGTGATGTCATTTCCTGTTCGTTTTCTGAGGGGTTGATAGGTGGCATCTAGATCTATGTGTTTGTTTATGGCGTTGTGGTTGGAGTGCCAGGCCTCTCGGAATTCTGTGGCATGTTTTTGCTTAGACTGTCCAAGGATAAATGTGTTGCCCAAGTCGAACTTCGGAAAACGGAGGAGAACCACATATACAACGTACTCAAGAAGAACAGATACTCAAAAAATACAGTTCGCAGATTCCTCAAGAACAAACTACTACAAGCAGACCAAGCACAGCCAGAAACCCTAACCACCTTACCATACATCAAAGAAGTTCCAGAAATAACAGCCAGACTACTAAGACCCCTCGGAACCCCTCACAAACCCACCAACACTCTCAAACAAAAGCTCGCAAACTTAAAAGGCCCAGTACACCCCATGGACAAAACCAACGTCAACCACAAAATTCCATGCAAGGACTGCCACAAACACTACGTAGGACAAGCAGGAAGAAAGTTAGCCACCAGGGTACACGAACACCAGCTAGCCACAAAAAGACACGACCCTCTCT
>NW_025204300.1:0-5324 GCF_004010195.1 Chiloscyllium plagiosum | reverse complement strand
GCCTTCCTGACCTGTAGTCTTCTTCTTGACCTCTCCGCCTCCATCCTACTCCGACCTATCACCCTCACCTTGACCTCTTTCCACCTATCACATTTCCAACGCCCCTCCTCCAAGTCCCTCCTCCCTACCTTTTATCTTCTCCTGCTGAACACTCTCTGCTCATTCCTGAAGAAGGGCCTGTGCCCGAAACGTTGAATCTCCTGTTCCCTGGATGCTGCCTGACCTGCTGTGCTGTTCCAGCAATAAAGTTTCAACTTTGATCTCCAGCATCTGCAGACCTCACTTTCTTGCAGTCTTCTGCAGTCTTCTTCTTGACCTCTCCGCCTCCATCCTACTCCGACCTATCACCCTCACCTTGACCTCTTTCCACCTATCACATTTCCAACGCCCCTCTTCCAAGTCCCTCCTCCCTACCTTTTATCTTCTCCTGCTGAACACTCTCTGCTCATTCCTGAAGAAGGGCCTGTGCCCGAAACGTCGAATCTCCTGTTCCCTGGATGCTGCCTGACCTGCTGTGCTGTTCCAGAAATAAAGTTTCAACTTTGATCTCCAGCATCTGCAGACCTCACTTTCTCCCCTCAGGTTGTGGGGCAAGCGCACTCCCACTGTCACACTATGCACACAGTGATCTGAACAAAAATGAGTAAATGTCTATGTAACAAGGTCTGTTGAATTCTGTGAAGATGTGAAGTCAACGGAATGAAGAACCCGAGACAGCAGGAGGTTTTCTTTCAATAAAGCGTTGAATAGAGCTCTTCGGGATAGTTGAATCAAGGGTTATGGAGATAAGACAGGAACAGGATAGAGATTGAGGATGTTCAGTCATGATCATAATGAATGGTGGTGCTGGCTCGAAGGGCAGAATGGTCTACTCCTGCACCTGCTGTCTATTGTCTATTAAATTGCCTGTGAGGAATTGTTTTCCAGATTGGAGGAGAGTGCATAGTGCTCAATGTCATTATTCGGAACACCTAACTTCTGCTCAGATGTTTTTGACACGCACTTGTGGACAGAACAAACAATTTCAAAATCCAAAATAAGGCCAAACTGAAAATTGAACTCAACAATGCAAAAACCTTGATTTGTATCATTTTTCTGGGCCGTGCGACACCAAGTCACTGTATGATCACAGCAACACAGTGAGCAAGTGTCAGAAGGAAAATGAGTGCAGTGCCAGAGCGCATGCTGGGAGCAGCAGTTGACACACGGGGAAGTGCATTTCCCACAACAGGAACCCTTCCCAAACAGCGGACTGCGGTGGAAGAATTCAGAGGGTGTTTACACTTTGGAATTTGATGCTAGAGACCCAATGGAGATCTGTCATTTAGTCTGTTCAAGAAGAAGATTTTAAGATTTCTACAGATGCAAAACAAAATAAAAAGCTCATGGGTTCGTAAAGACAAATATTGAAATTGTATATTTCAAAAATCTACCCATCTTTGCAATGAGTAGCTCACCACTTTCCTCAATCGGGGTGAAGACCACTGGTGAAGATTATTGTACAACCCCCGTTACTATCCATGGAATCAGAGAAACTAGGTTTCACAAACGTTAAGTTACAACAGGAATGTGGAGGTCAGCATTAATGTGCTGCTCCTGAGCTGCAGGTGACCAGTGCACGGTATCTCTGTGCCAGTATAGTGGGCTGTGCTGTGCCGAAGTTTTAAGTTTGAGCGTCACATGGAGCAGCTTCAACTTGTCGTCGTGTTGAGGGGTACGGACAGAAGGTAATATTGAGCAAAGCCAAGTTTATGGGAAAATACCAGTGTTTGTGGATTGAGAAACGACCTTTTCTGTATAATAACTCCTTGATCAACAAACATACTGCAAGTATCTAAAACGTGAAGAGATGCGTGGAGAGAGAGCCGAAGGTGATTTTTCAGCAGATGGATAACGTTTCCCAAGTGCACTGCGTTAATTTCCGGGAAAATAGATGTTGAACTGGTTTCATGTTAAACAGTTTGTTAAAAACTCACAAAGGTTGTTGCAATAATAAAAAAAGAAATCACATAACAACGGTTGAATATTGTATTGAATTGAATTTTGGTCTGAGCATATTATATCTTAAATTGCATGCCGCAGAGAAGTACAGAGGGCTAACAATACAAAAGGACAGAGCCTTCTTGGTGGATTCCTTGGGTGGAATGAAGAATGTACGAAATGTACATAACATCATGTGAATGTGTTCAAATCTTTAAAGTAGGTGTTGCGTCTCCAAGTGACGATTCAATTCCTACTCATTGGGATATAACTTCTGTCTGCAGTTACTTTACGACATCAGCTCCATTTACAGTGTTTCACCTTGAATAATACGCCACACCTTACCAATCCATGAACTTGTTGTACTCAGTCTTATTCAGTTGTACGTGTTCATGAAATGTATTTGTGTCTGAAGTTAACAAATTCGAAATTGTTACGCAAGCACACAGACTTTCACTCAATGGTAAATTCTCTCCTTGCACGTTTGTTCGCGTATATTTTAACAAACACTGTGAAATCAGCTACGATGCTTTATTTCTGGAAAGTCGTTCACGATTTAAATAACTCTATTGAGTGGAAGAAAGTCTCATCCAAACTTTTCTTCATCATTCACTCAAGGTTTTCAAGCTCTAACGAAAGTTATTTATTCACTCAAAAGGGGGACTTTCACTGATTTACTCATTCAAACCTCTCGTTATGTGAAAATCTCATTTGTTTACATCAAACTTGCATGTTTCTGCTCCAGCATTTCCAAATCTCGTGAATAAACTCCTTTATTCTCTCTATCATCCCGATGAAACCGGTTGTAACTTCTGATATTTTTATGTCTCAGTAAACAACGTCACTTGGCTTTCTGATATCTTGCTATCCAGGAAACAGCGTCTGTGCCCTTTCTAACTTCTTTACATGTTTTTGGTGGAGAATGAGGACAAGGATTACACACAATGCTCCCACTGAGTGTGACCTAAAGATATTTCACTTACACTATGAACTCTTTGCTTTTTAAATATGACGTCTCTATATATAAACTCCAATAAAGTAAATTGCTATCTATCCAGTTCATGAACATCGTCTCCATGGAGTTGAAAATTATCTATCACTTCCTTTATTCTTCCACGGAATGTCTGAAAGGTTTGTAAGGCCAACATTTCTAAATCCCCGTGTCCTAAAACAGTCTCACCTATTTCAAAAGGCGACTGAAGTTCAAATACTTCATGGTGTGTCTCCCGATATTCCACTGCAGACTGGTTCTGGACAGTAAATTCAATCACCAAAGGCCACCGTGGATCTGAAATCAACAGTTTTCACATAGTAAATGTCGGAACTATTGAGTATCGTATGTCCGTGTTCTTGTTCAAAATTTTCATCATTTCATGGGTCCCTGTGTTGAATTCTACTGAATGATTAATTTGCGAATGGCGACATTCCCTTCACCACTCATTCGAAACTCCATGGAAAATTGAAAGATTTTACTCATACGCTTTCAGGCGACAGTCCTACCATTAGTGGGATGAATCAGTGAACATTCCCCACGTATCCTCGAAGGCAAGGAATTTCTTTTCCATTTTAGGGGATTGTTATAGCACTGAATCCCATGTGTGCGTTGACTAAAACTAAAACTTTAAAACTAATATTTTGCTATCTGCTTACATTGGTTGTTCCAAAAAATTACATTCCATATTATGGTATGTTTGCGGATGAAAGCACTTTCTGAATCTTGAGCAATTATATTTCAGTTTTGTCAAAAAAAGTATTCTTCGCTGTTCTCTCTTTCCCTTTCAGTTTCCCGTTTTATATCCCGTATTTTATCAGTTTATCTTACGTTTTCAATAATTTCAATCAATCTCGCTCCTGATTACCAATCCGAGAATGCCACAATTTTCTCAATTTATATGCTGTGCCAGCTGTAGGGTGCGGTGAACAAGTGGAAAGGCATTGGTCACGTGAACTAAATAAAAGTCGCGGGGTGGTGGAATCTGGCCGTTCCATCGCAGTCATATTTAAAACATTGAACGTAATCTTTAGCCAAATCATATTGGCAGAAAATAAGAAAACAAAAACAAAAAAAATGCTGATGTTGAAAATCAAACTAAAATAGACGTTGCTGGAAAATTTCAGGACTTCTGGCAGCATCTGCGGAGAGACTGAACCAATGGATGTGAAACGTTAACTGTGATTCATCTGCACAGATGGTGCCTGCACACCTGTGATTTACAGCAATTTCTGTTTTTGTTTCAGATTGGCAGATTTTGTCACAGTTCATGAGAACAGTGCTCACTAGAATCAAACAGACAGCACGGACATGGCAGTGTGAAATGAGATGTTGTACTGGAAAAGGACAGCATGTCAGGCAACATCCGAGGAGCAGGAGAATGGACGATTTAGGCATAAGCCATTCATCAGGAATTAGGCTTGTGAGTCTGGCAGAGGGACAAAGCTGAAGCCAGGTGCCAACTCGCAGGCACTTCCTCCGACAGACCACGATCACAAACTCTCCTCCCCTCACCAAACCATCATCTCCCAGACCATCCACAGCCTCATTACTTCTGGGGATCTCCCTTCCACAACCTCCAACCTCATTGTCCGTGAACCACGCACTCCCCGATTCTACCTCCTTCCTAAGATTCACAAACCTGACTGCCCCAGTCGACCTATTGTCTCATTCTGCGCCTGTCCCATCCGAATAATCTCTTCCTACCTCGACATAAACCTATCTCCCCAGTTCAGGAAATGCCGACTTACATTCGTGACACCCCTATGTGCTTCGCCTCCGCCAAGAATTTCGTTTTACTGGCCCCCAACGCGTCATCTTCACCATGGATATCCAGTCCCTGTCGACATCCATCTGCAAGCCTTCCATTTCTTAATATCACACCATCCCAACCAGTACCCTTCCACCGACATCCTCATCCACCTGGCTGAACTGGTCCTCACAATCAACAACTTCTCTTTCCAATTCTCCCACATCCTCCATCGAAACTGGTAGCCATGGGAACCCGCATAGGGCCTAGCTGTGCCTGTCTGTTTGTCAGATACGCGGAACTGTCCATCTTTCGCAATTACACAGGCACCATCCTCCATCTGTTCCTCCACTATTTTGATGAATGTTTGGCGCGACTTTGTGCTCCAACGAGGAGGTTTAATAGCTCACCAACTTTACCAACACCTTCCATCTCAAATTTATCCGGATCATCTTGGCAACTTCACTCACCTTCCTGGACCTCTCCATCACCGACTCTGGCGACTGTCCAATTGCAGACATATACTACAAGCCCACCGACTCCCACACGTATCTAGACTACATCTCCTCAAACCCTATCTCGTGTAAAAACGCCATTCCTTAT
>NW_025204299.1:6370-9262 GCF_004010195.1 Chiloscyllium plagiosum | reverse complement strand
TCTCTTCTTTTGAAAAACATGCAGATACATTTATTATAAGTACATTTAACTTCTTTCCACGCACACAGACAGTCACACACACAGGCACACACAGACACACACACACATAAATATAACATTAAATAAAGACAAATCTCATCTAAACTCTATCAGTTAAATCCATGATAACACATTGGCGATTACATTCTTCTGGCCCGCACCGTGTGTGAATTTTAAATCAAAAGGCTGTTTCATGAGTTTCCAACCAAATAGTCTCATATATTTACCTTTAAAACGTTCTGACAATGTGCGGATTGCGGTCGGAAAACAAACTCTATCCGACACCTTGTTTATGATATACACATTAAAATATTGTAAGGCCACTACCAAACTCATTAGCTCGTTTCCGATTGTAGTGTATTTCGTCTGTGGATGTTAATCTACTTCAAAAGGTCACCAACTGATAGTTCAATCACATCCTCATCTTCCTCCAAGTGTTCAGCTCAAACTCCAATGTCTCGAGCATTGATGGCGACTTTTATATGTTTTGAAAAGTTTGGTGCAGCTCAAACGGGTTTGGTGGTGATTATCGATTTCAAATGTCAAATACCTCCTGGTATGGTTCTGTACAACTAAACTTTGATTCCTTCTTCAAAAAATTGGTTAACGGTGCAACTACACTGCTGAAGTTTCAGACAAACGTCTGATAGAATCCGCTGAGTCCTAAGAATCGAACCAACATTTTATTTCAGGTTCGTTGGTAGGCTTCGCCTTTGTGCTCCGTTGAATCAAACGTGCACGACAGATGTTTTGTCTCAAGAACGTCATCCCTGCTTTCGCGAATTCCACTTTATTTAAATTTATCACCAGTTTTGCTTTTCATTTTAATTCAATAAGCTCTGCCGACTGTGCCACGTGATCTTTCAAGGACTTACTAAAGATCACTACCTTGTCCAAACAGAATGCACAGTTTGGTAACCCAGCCACAACTCTTTTCATGAATCCTTGGAATGTGGCGGGAGCGTTCTTCTTTCCAAATGACATCACTTTGAACTGATATAGCCCATTTGGGGTTTCAAACGCTGAAATTTTATTTTGCCGTCTCTGTTAAAGGTACCTGCCAGTAAACATGCATTAAGTCCAACTGGCTTGTCCGACTTTCTTGACACAGTCCTTCAATCTCAGCTATGGATAGAAGTCCGATTTTGTAACAGCGGTTTTCTTCAAATAATTGACACAGAATCATTGAGTCCCATCTGGTGTAAGAACAGAGATAATTGGAAATATCCACTCGCTCTGGCTTGTTTCATTAATGTCCTCCTCGGGCAGGGACACCACCTGCATCTAGACCTGACTTACTTTGAAAGGTTTAAGTGAATATGGGTGTTGTTTTATCGGAATAGTGTCCCCTATTTCCAGTTCATGCACAATAGCGGTATTCCTCCACATTGGATTCTTGTATATGCCCTCATACTGCGCTAAGAAATCATTCAAGACCGATCTGTGCCCCTGAGAGACAGATAGATTACTAATCTATCCGACTCCTCAAGGTCTTCTTCTTTTTTAATCCATTTTGAGGCAACTCAAAATCCATATCATTTGGATTTGATTGCTCACTCTGCAGGGCAGTATCTGACACCTGATTCTGCATTTCTTGCTCTCCAGTGTAATACGGTTTGAACATGTTCACATGACATATGCGACAGCTGGATTTTTTTCTGTCTGGCGTCTTTATTAGATATTACATCTGACTCAACTTTTTCTCAATTTGATAGGGACTGCTAAACTTGGCTTTGAAGCGATCTCCAGTCACTAGTAACAGAACTAGCACGTTATCTCCTTGGGAAACCGTCCAAATTTCCGTGGTTTTATCTGCCCCTATTTCATTCTACACATTGCCTTATTAACGTGCTGCTTAGCTGACTTAAGTACTCGATTTAATCTCTCCCTCAACTCCGATGCATGATATAATTGGGAGATCTCCGAAATTTTCTTGACAATTGTTCTTTAATTAAGTTCAAAGTGCCTATCACATCATGACCGAATATGAACACAAAGGGAGTAAACTAATTAAAATCTTTTGGGCATCTCTCATGGTAAACAATACGAATGGGATAACTATATCCCAATCATTTAGTAATCCTGTCAGTATGCTTTTGCCCGAAACGTCGACTTTCCTGCTCCTCGGAGGCTGCCTGAAGTGCTGTGCTTTTCCAGCACCACTCTAATCTAGAATGTGGTTTCCAGCATCTGCAGTCCTCGTTTTTACCCAGTCTGTGGCTTACCTGACATTTGACACGTATGATACAAACAGCAACATTTACCCACATCCTTGTGCAATCTAGTCCAATAAATACCTTTGCCTGAGTCTTTCGTACCCCTCAGTGACCTCCTGTAAATAGTTAATGTGCTACTCATAACACTTCCTGCCTGCATGCTACTGGCAACACAATCTGCTGCACTCTGGCCCATGTCTCCTCTGCACCAACTTGTCCTGGTCTCACTTTCATCTGAGGATTTTATCTTTCAGATAATAAACGTCCAGAATATTTTCTGCCTTCTTTTCAGGGTATACATCCACATATATATCTTTTACAAATTTGTCTTGCGGTTGCATGCTCCTAAGCCTTTCAGGACTAAGCATTTCTGTCTGACCCTCCGAATGTTCATGTTTATCCTGCACCATTACATCTATAAGGGTATCTTCTAACTGAACCTCAAGTCCTTCATCTTTCTTCTTACTTTTTTCTTCGTGCTGTGACATGTGATAGTGGGATCTGTTTAACACACAGTTTGGGAGAATACCAGGATATTACTGTTCTAACTTCTCAGTTTCTTGATCTTCCTTAGGCTTCTCCAAAATAAGGTGTATAACTACCACCGTGGATCCTGCCAAATCACTCCCAAGAACAA
>NW_025204299.1:4278-5438 GCF_004010195.1 Chiloscyllium plagiosum | reverse complement strand
TCCTTTCTTCTCTCTCTCTTTGCTCAGCCAAGAACCTTCTCTCTCTCTCTTTTTCCTTTCTCTCTCTCTTCTCTCTCTTTCTCTTTCTCTCTCCCTTTGTATATCTTTTAAGTCCATTTTCCTCAACTGTAGTTTAAGTTTTTCTATCTCCGCCCAACTTTTCTGTTTCTCTGACACTTCGACGTATTTGAGTAATCGATTTAAATTTCAGTTTCACTTTTGTCCTTGGTTAAACACAAGCCTAAGTTATTTGTTATTTCTGCAACTATGGCGTTTTCAAAGTTTGGGTGAAGATTTATAGCTCGGGTGCTCGTTTTAGTGGTTCTGTTCGCCGAGCTGTGAGTTTTTGTTGCAAACGTTTAGTCCCCTGTCTAGGTGACATCCTCAGTGCATGGGAGCCTCTTGTGAACCGCTTCTGTGGTGTTTCCTCCGGCATTAATAGTGGCCTGTCCCTGCCGCGTCCGGTTGTCAGTTTCAGCTGTCTGCTATCGTGGCCGGTATATTGGGTCCAGGTCGATGTGTTTGTTGATGGAGTTTGTGGATGAGTGGCATGTTTCGAGGAATTCTCTGGCTATTCTTTGTTTGGCTTGCCCTATAATGGGAGTGTTGTCCCAATCGAATGCATGTTGCTTGTCGTCTGCGTGTGTGGCTACTAAGGATAGTTGGCCGTGCCGTTTCGTGGCTAGTTGATGTTCATGGATGCGGATCGTTAGCTGTCTTCCTTTTTGTCCTATATAGTGTTTTATGCAGTCCTTGCATGGGAGTTTGTACACTGCATTAGTTTACATTAGAAATAAAGAAAACACACCGGATCATCAACGCCACACTGATAGGAATCAAATTCAGGAGAGAAGAAGAAAAAGATAACTAACTCCAATTCCTCGACGTGATGGTACAGAGAACACCGAACGGAGAATTCACCACAAAGGCATACAGGAAAGCCACACACACAGACCAAGTCCTGATCTATGAAAGCAACCACGCAACATACACAAACGAAGTTGCATCAAGACACTATTCAAAAGGGCCACGACACACTGCAGCACATCAGAACTGCAAAAAGAGGAAGAGGAAAACTTATACAAGGTATTCGCCAAAAACGGATACCCGCGCAATTTCATCAACAGATGCCTAAGAGAAAGACAAAGGAACGAGGACAT
>NW_025204299.1:0-4230 GCF_004010195.1 Chiloscyllium plagiosum | reverse complement strand
TATGCGGATTGTTAGCTGTCTCCTTTTTTGTCCTATATATTGTTTTGTGCAGTCCAAAAAAACTCTATATAGGACAAACAGGAAGACAGTTAACGATCCGCATCCATGAACATCAACTAGCCACGAAACGACACGACCAGCTATTCTTCGTAGCCACACACGCAGACGACAAGCAACATGAACTCGACTGGGACAACACTACCATGATAGGGCAAGCCAAACGAAGAACAGCCAGGGAATTCCTAGAAGCATGCCACTCATCCACAAACTCCATCAACAAACACATCGACCTGGACCCAATATACCGGCCACTACAGCGGACAGCTGAAACTGACAACCGGAAGCGGCAGGGTCAGGCCACTATAAATGCCGGAGGGAACACCACAGAAATGGTTCACAGGAGGCTCCCATGCACTGAGGATGTCACCTAGACAGGGGACGAAACGTCTGCAACACAAATTCCCAGCTCGGCGAACAGAACCACAACAACGAGCCCACGAGCTACAAATCTTCACCCAAACTTTGAACACATACGGGCGAGATACGCAAAGACAAGCCAGGAAATGGGAATCCTGCGCTAACCGCCAAAGCGCCACATATGACCAACTCCGATTCCTGCATGAATGCTGAAAGAATCGAATCCTTCCACCATGTGTCAGATACAGACCGCCAGTCAACAATCCACAAGCCAGGGACACAGCCAGACAGAACGGATTCAGGATGATCCAGGTAATGATTACAGACGCGCACAACAGACTTCACAAATACAGACAAGAAATTGCGCGCCAAAAGTCTTTAATTTCAAAAAACACTAATCAGGAATGGACCCGGACCATAGAACAGGCTGTCACCACAGGACAGAACAGGACCACACACCGCAAAAAAAACGGCACTAAAAGAAAAAATGGCCAAACTAAAACACAACAAAGAGGACACCACAACACACACCTGGGTTAAAAGCCTCTCCCACAGACAGCTCACAGACACGGAAAGAACAATACTGGCCAAGTGACTCAACTACAACCACAGGGACGCCAAGACAGCAGACCTCCTAGCAGCACTAGAATGCACACTCAGGAACAATGGACTGACAGAAGAAACACAACAAACAGTGAGGCAAAGTATCGTACCTCTGATAACAAGGAAAAGACAAACACATAACCTCAACACCAAGGGGAAGGAAGAACTAAAATCACTAAGAAACGATCAGAACATTTTCATACTACCAGCAGACAAAGGCAGAATGACGGTCATCCTGGACAAAGCAGAGTGCACCCAAAAAGCACAACAACTACTTGCAGATACCAACACCTACCAAAAGAGGGAGTTTGACCCCACGGCACAGCTCACCAACAGGATAAATAACACACTGAGGAATCTACAAAAAAACGGACAGATAACCAGGTCTGACCTACAAAGAATGAATCCTGAAAGCAACAATACCCACAGATTCTATGGACCACCTAAAGTGAACAAACCAGACATCCCACTCAGACCCAGAGTATCACTACCAGGGACACCATCACACAAACTAGCTAAAGAACTACAGCAGAAACTGAAACACCTGATCAGCGGATCCAGACAATCTATACAATCAACACAGGAATTCCTGGACATCATCAGAAATATACACAGAGACAAGGAAGAAACTATGATCTCATTCGACGTAACGGCACTGTTCACCTCTATTGACAAAACCCTAGCCAGAGAAACAATAGCCAACCTGCTGGACAGACAGAACAGACAAAAGGACGTGGAACCCATCAACAAAGACGGCATACTTAAACTACTGGACTTGTGCCTCACAACACACTTCACATTCAACAACCAGATATACCCATTCCTAGACGTGATGGTACAGAGAACACCAAACGGAGAATTCACCACAAATGTATACAGGAAAGCCACACACACAGACCAAGTCCTGAACTATGAAAGCAACCACCCAACACACACAAACGAAGTTGCATCAAGACACTATTCAAAAGGGCCACGACACACTGCAGCACACCAGAACTGCAAAAAGAGGAAGAGAAACACCTATACAATGTATTCGCCAAAAGAAGGACACCCGCGCAATTTCATCAACAGATGCCTAACAGAAAGACATCGGAACGAGGACATGCCGCAACCCAAAGGATTAGCCATACTACCATACATCAGGAGCATTTCCGAACTGACAGCCAGACTACTGCGACCACTAGGACTTATAACAGCACACAAACCAACAGCCACCCTCAGACAACAACTCCCCAGAACGAAGGACCCGATACGCAGCATGAGCAAAACTAATGTAGTGTACAAAATCCCATGCAAGGACTGCACAAAACACTATATAGGACAAACAGGAAGACAGTTAACGATCCGCATCCATGAACATCAACTAGCCACGAAACGACACAACCAGCTATTCTTCGTAGCCACACACGCAGACGACAAGCAACATGAATTCGACTGGGACAACACTACCATTATAGGGCAAGCGAAACAAAGAACAGCCAGGGAATTCCTAGAAGCATGGCACTCATCCACAAACTCCATCAACAAACACATCGACCTCGACCCAATATACGGCCATGACAGCGGACAGCTGAAACTGACAACCGGGCGCGGCAGGGACAGGCTACTATAAATGCCGGAGGAAACACCACAGAAGCGCTTCACAGGGGGCTCCCAAGCACTGAGGATGTCACCTAGACGGGACGAAACGTTTGCAACAAAAATTTCCAGCTCGGCGAACAGAACCACAACAACTATGGCGTTTTTTCCCTTCAAAACTTTCTTGGCAAAGTTGACAATCTTCTTCAAATCGCAGACCCGCTTTTGCAAGTCTAAGACCCATTTCTGTCCCTTTTAATTTAATCAACAGCAAGTTACCAAAATTAAAATAATTCCCTCACTTACGGTTTTTTTTTAAATATCTAGGACACTAACCCGCAAGTCTTTTAATTCCGTGGGATTTTTCGTAACTCCAAGTCTATTCAAATCTGTCTAAGCCAGATTAACTCACGGACCCGAGCTATCAAACAGTCATAACACAGAGTAAACTTTCCTGCTTAATTTAAGGCCAGCAATACAGAAAAGACTTATACCATGCAGTAATATGTATAAATTCGAGTGGCCAAGGACTATTTAATGTAAAAATTAACAACTTTATTTCTTAAAGTATAACAGAGAATAATTAACGAACAACTACTTACCATTCCTTATTCTAACCTACGTCTTACCTTCACTTCTATAATATTCGTGCGATAAAACTCTCAATTAAGATTTACAAAACAACACTTCTTATCTCAAAACGAGGCAGCGTTAACTTGTTCTTTTCTTCTTCTTTGGATTTTCTGTGTCGCAGCTTAGAGATCGAAAGGTCATTTCAAGAGAGCTATTTTTCTGGGCAGTGTGCAGATGTTGTTGGCTTCTCAGTTCTCCTCTCAACTGTTCAGCGTTCCCCAATCTTATACTCACCAGAGCATCATGTTATCTCATTGGCTTTCAAGATTGACAGTGTAGTCAATTCAAACTTGATTAAACAGTAGTAATTTTTTCAAGGTATAATTTAAACTGACTGGCCTAAAACAAACCTCTTTTTTGTCGTTTCCAGGCATCCAGTTACTCCAGTACCTATTGCACATGTGACATTGTGCTTTATTGAGAACACGTTTTGCTGTCACTGCTAACTTTTAACTCTCTTTAAAGGTATATTTCACCCACATCTTCGTAACAGGTACATATTCTTCAGTACAAATTCTTCGGGTGGGAACAGAACATAAAGAATTGCAAAATATCAAGTATTTTCGACCTTAACTAGTTCAAAATCACAGTCATATATTATAAAAATGGAGACGATAAGCTTAGAATCATAATACTTCCACGATAATACAGCAATGAAAAGAAATTTCTAAGAAGAAAATTCGTGACAAACCCCACGGAGTCCATTTCATGCATCTGGGCTGGAGGATTCAGCGGGAAGTTCCCCGTGAGGAAGCATTTCAGCTTTTAGATCATGCATGATAAGGTCTGCTTGTTTAGTTTGGGCAGAGAAGGCAGAGCGCGAGGGAGTTCAGAAAGAAAAAATTACGTGGGGCCTAGACAATATATATAGACTGCTTGTTAATAGAAGTGTTATGATCAAGGTAGCATACTTTTAATGGGAAGCGTTTGAGGTTTAAAGGGGATGTGTGGCTTTCTTTTTCATCTAAATGTGTTGGTGACATAGAATGCATCTCCTGG
>NW_025204298.1:2430-9262 GCF_004010195.1 Chiloscyllium plagiosum | reverse complement strand
CTTTTCCAGTGTGAATGCTGATGAAAATTATTCCTTTAGCTAATCCACTGTCTCCTCTGACTTGACACATAATTTCCCACGATTACCCTTGATTGGCTCTAAACTTACTCTGGTCATTCTTTTATTCCTGATATACACCAAGAAACATTGAGGGATTTCCTCGATCCTACCTGCTAACAACTTCTCAAGTTCCCCAAACCCCCTGACTCTTCATAGCTCTCTCTTTAGGTCTTTTCTGGCTAACATGTAACTCTCAAGCGCAGTAACCTAGCCTCCCCGTCTCAGCCTTACATAAGCCTTCTTCTTCCTCTTTCAAGAGATTCAACTTCTTTCATGATCCACTGCTCACTCGCTCGGCTACTTCCTCCCTGCTTGACAGGTACATATTTATTAAGGACACGCAGTAGCTGTTCCTTGAATCAGCCACAAATTTCAATTGTGCCATTCTCTAAAGTTTCCTTCCCCATTCTGTCATGCAAAATCTTGCCTAGTCAGGTCATAATTGGCTTTACCCCAGTAATAACTTTTGCTCTGCTGTATCTCGTTATCCCTTTCCATGACAAAGATAAACAGAACCAAACTGTGGTCACTATCAACAAAGTGCTCACCTGCCTTAAAATCTAAGACTTGGCCAGGTTTAATACCCAGTGCCAAATTCAACGTGGCGTCGCACCTTCTTGGCCTGTTACACACGGTGTCAGCAAACACACATGCATGCATTGAACAAAAATTGAACTATTTAATGTTTCGAACTATTTTATTTCCAGTCAATATTTCGAATGTTAAAGACACCCATCACAACTACCCTGTTACTCTCGTCCGTATCCAGAATTATTTTTGCTATCCTCCCCTCTACATCTCTGGAACTATTCGGAGGTCCATAGAAAACCTCCAACAGGGTGAATGCTTCTTTCTTGTTTCTAACCTTAGCAAATACTCCCTCAGTAGATGATTCCTCAAACATTCTCTGTATTAATGCAATGCTGTTCTTGACTAACAATGCCACCCCGCCACCTTTTACCATCTTCTTTGTCCTTTACAAAACATCGAAACTCTGGAATCTGTTACAGCCATTCCTGTCCCTCTTCTATCCATATTTCTGCAATGGCCACAACATCAAAGTCCCAGTTGAATACCTATACTGCCTGTTTACCCTCCTTATCCAGAATGCCCCTGACGCTGGCGTAGACACACTTTAAACCACTTTCCTTCTTGCCGGTGCACACTTGCAACCTTGAAACCATATTTCTCACATCACTGAAATCATATTTCTTACATCATTTAAAATGAATGGGGAGCGGGGGGAAGAGGAGGGGGTGTAGCACGACTAATCAGAGAGGGTATCACAGCTACAGAAGCTTCCATTGTCGAGGAAGATCGGCCTACCGAGTCAGTATGGGTGGAAATTAGGAACAGCAAGGGAGCAGTCCCCTCGTTAGGGGTTTACTACAGGCCCCCAATCGCAGCAGGGAGATGGAAGAAAGCAGAAGTCGGTAGATTTTGGAAAAGTGTGGACGTAGTAGGGTTGTTGTAATGGGTGACTTTAACTTTCCCAATATTGATTGGAACCTCCTTCGAGCAGAAGATTTGCAAAGTTTTTTGGTGCAAAATGTCCTGATTGTATTTGTGGAACTGGTTGTGGGCATAGTTATTCATTTCTCACAACATTCTGTGGCCGTTCTGTTCTGCTGTTCTTTTGGCATGTGGGGGGTTGGTTTGTATTTAAGATATTTTTATACACAGACAAAGAAATACATCACTTTGACTGGGACAACACAACCATCTTAGGACAGGCTAAACAGAGATACATACGGGAATTTTTAGAGTCATAGAGTCATAGAGGTGTACAGCATGGAACCAGACCCTTCGGTCCAACCTGGTTAAGGAACAATTGTTGCAAGTGATGAATAAATATGTCCGTCTGAGACAGGCAAGAAGGGGTAAGATAAAGGAACCTTGGATGACGAGAGCGGTGGAGCTTCTCGTCAAAAGGAAAAAGGTAGCTTACATAAGGTGGAGGAAGCTAGGATCAAGCTCATCTCTAGAGGATTGCAGGCATGCGAGGAAGGACATCAAAAATTGTCTGAGGAGAGCCAGGAGGTGGCACGAGAAAGGCTTAGCAGAACGGATTAGGGAGAACACAAAGGGATTTTACACTTATGTGAGGAATAAGAGAATGGTCAAAGAAAGAGTAGGGCCGATCAGGGATCGCATAGGGAATTTGTGTGTGGAGTCTGAGGAGGTAAGGGATGCCCTAAATGAGTTTTTTGCTTCAGTCTTTACGAAAGAAACGAACTTTGTAGTGAATGAAACCTTTGAAGAGCAGGTGTGCATTTTGGAATGGATAGAGACAAAGGAATCTGATGTGCTGAAAATCTTGTCAAACATTAAGATTGACAAGCCGCCAGGCCCGGACCAGATATGTACTCGGCTGCTTTTGGAAACTAGAAATGCAATTGCTTCGCCACTTGCGAAGATCTTTGCATCCTCGCTCTCCACTGGAGTTGTACCTGAGGACTGGAGAGAGGCAAATGTAATTCCCCTCTTCAAGAAAGGAAATAGGGAAACCCCCGGCAATTACAGACCAGTAAGTCTCACGTCTGTCGTCTGCAAGGTGTTAGAAAGGATTCTGAGGGATAGGATTTATAACCATCTGGAAGAGCATGGCTTGATTAAATGCAGTCAACACGACATTGTGAGGGGCAGGTCTTGCCTCATAAACCTTATCGAGTTCTTTGAGGATGTGACTGGAAAAGATGATGAGGGTCGAGCTGTGGATGTGGTGTCTATGGACTTCAGCAAGGCATTTGATAAGGTTCCCCATGGTAGGCTCATTCAGAAGGTCAGGTGGAATGAGATACAGGGGAACTTAGCTGTCTGGATACAGAATTGGCTGGCCAACAGAAGACAGCGAGTGGTTGTAGAAGAAAAATATTCTGCCTGGAAGTCTGTTGTGAGTGGTGTTCCACAGGGCTCTGTCCTTGGGCCTCTACTGTTTGTAATTTTTATTAATGACTTGGATGAGGGGATTGAAGGATGGGTCAGCAAGTTTGCAGACGACACAAAGGTTGGAGGTGTCTTTGACAGTATAGAGGGCTTTTGCAGGCTGCAGAGGGACATTGACAGGATGCAGAGATTGGCTGAGAGGTGGTAGCTGGAGTTCAACCTGGATAAATGCGAGGTGATGCATTTTGGAAGGTCGAATTAGAAAGGTGAGTACAGGATTAAGGATAGGATTCTTGGCAGTGTGGAGGAACAGAGGGATCTTGGTGTGCAAGTACATAGAACCCTTAAAATGGTCACCCAAGTGGACAGGGTTGTTAAGAAAGCAGATGGTTTTGGCTTTCATTAACATGGGGATTGAGTTTAAGAGTCGTGAGATCTTGTTGCAGCTCCAAAAAACTTTGGCTAGACCGCACTTGGAATACTGCGTCCAGTTCTGGTCGACCTAAAATAGAAAAGATGTGGATGCTTTGGAGAGGGTTCAGAGGAGGTTTGCAAGGATGCTGCCTGGACTGGAGGGCTTAACTTATGAAGAGAGGTTGACTGAGTTCGGACTTTTTTCATTGGAGAATAGGAGGAGGAGAGGGGACCTATTTGAGGTATACAAGATAATGAGAGGCATAGATAGAGTCGACAGCCAGAGACTATTTCCCAGGGTAGAAATGACTAACACGAGGGGTCATAGTTTTAAGCTGGTTGGAGGAAAGTATAGAGAGGATGTCAGAGGCGGGTTCTTTACACAGAGAGTTGTGAGAGCATGGAATGCGTTGCCGGCAGGAGTTGTGGAGGCAAGATCATTGGGGACATTTGCGAGACTGCTGGACTTGCATATGGCCACAGACATTTGAGGGTGCATACATGAGGATCAATGGTCGGCATAACAACGTGGGCTGAAGGGCCTGTTCTATGCTGTATTGTTCCATGTTCGATGTTCTCCTAATTTCAACCTCCCGGACGCTGGAAGAACAATTTACGTTACCATTTCCCTGCTGCAATACTTTAAACCCTCCCAAATAGCATGAGGTTCCTGGACATCAATATGTAAATCCCAGAATTTCTTTTAAGGCACACTCTCGAGACAACTTGAGATTTGAGATGGGAAGTGTTAATAGGGACATGGATCAAATGCAGGCAGTTGGGAGCAGCTGAGTGAGCACCATGATACGCATGGACCAGTTTGAGCTGAAGAGCTTGTTTCATATTGTATACTCTATAACTGGATTGTGTCCTTCAGTTCACCTCTGGAATTCAACCGTTTTTTAGATTGTGAATCAAATTTGTTGCAAACTCAGGATCTGGGTGGTACTGGAAAAACCCAATGTGGCCGTCGCTGAGCGGGTTATTGCTGAGCAGACGCGGCCTTAATGGGACTGTTGATGACATCTTTCATCACGTTACTGATGATTGAAAACAGACTGATGGAGGCGAAATTGGCCAGTTGTATTTGTCCTGTGTTTTTGTGCTGAATGTCCGTCGGTGATTATCCACACTGACGGTAGATGCCAGTACCGTACTGGTACTGAAACATCTTGGCTTGGCAGGTGTCAAGTTCCAGAGCACACGTCGTGAGTATTATTGCCAGAATGTCGGTAGCGTCCAGAACCTTTGCACTATTTGTCCATTTGTTTGTTATTATTTGAAGTGATGACGAGTCAGCGTCAGCTACCTCAGGCGGCAGAGCATCAATCTGAAGGTGTGAATTCGAGCGCCACGCTCGGTACATTCATTTTACACCTTACTTTTCCTAGTTGGATCCCAGCTCTCCATTCCACTAGCAATGTCACCAGCCAAAACATGCTCTCTCTTGCTCTCTATCTCTCACTCTCTCTCTGTCTCTCTCTCTCTGTCCCTCACCCCCTGTGTCTGGTGGTCTCTCTCTTTCTCTCTCTCTCTCTCTCGCTATCTCTTTCTCTCTGTCTCCTGTTTCTGAGTGAAAACTGTCCCCGCTTCACTGGAAATGCTAGAGACAAGTTTGTAGTTGTACCCGAATGTAAAATGCAAGCTATCCCCTTCAAGGGTGCAAGTTCCACTCCAAAACTGCACCAAGCAGAATGTTCAGAGTCGCAATATGAGAATGATTACTTCACCACGCTGCCCCCACTACCCCCTATATCCGCAGCTTCCCTTGCACTCAACACCTGGTCCCGAAGAAGGGTTACACCCGAAACGTCGACGTCTCCACCACCTGATGCGGCCTGGTTATGTGTGTTCTTCCAGCCTCTTGCCTGTCTATTTTGTATTCCATCTTCTGTCGTTTTTGTTTTATTGTGTCTAACGGAATTAGAATGGCCGCTTCCTGAGGGGGACTAACAGTGACGGCTGCATCCCAAATGGAGCTGAACTAGAATTAACTGATTCAGACGTTTCCGATACAAAGCTACGGGAACTCCCCCCGAACGTGAAGCAGTTCACACGGAAAGTAGTCTTCTTTTGTGACTGTGTGGGTTTACACAATGAACGGTTTATTCTCCGAGACGGAAGGTCAGGATTACGAGGTTTCAGTGTGAGGCAGAAGTGACCTGGGGATCGGGGAAATCAAACATTCCCACAGCAGAGAGAGCTGATTGATCCACAAACCCGCTCCCATCTTTTATTTCTGATACAAAACTCGAAATTGCTGTAAATTCCCAGCAGGCCTGGCAGCATCTGGGAAAGGAAAGCAGAGTTAACATTTGGGGGCCAGTGATGCTTGTGATTTCACATCCATCTACCTCTGCCTTTCAGCACCCTCCCGTTTTTGGTTGAATCTCTCGTGTCTGACATCTTCACACTGAGATTCTCTATCATTATTTCCACTATTTACCTCATAGAAGATTTTAAAATCACAAGGGTCATACGTGGAGACAATAGTCAAGGATGTTTATTTCCTCAGGTAGGTGAGTTCAAAACTAGAGGGTTTAATGTGAGAAGGGTAAAACTTAAAAGTGATACGAGGGACTTTTTTCACATGAAGTTTGTGTGTGTGTGGAATCAACTTTCAGAGGAAGTTGCAGAGTCTGGTACACTCACACCATTTCAACATTTGGATGGGTACATGGGTAGGAAGATTTGAGAGAGATATGGGGCGGGTAATGGCAAATAGGGCTAGAAATATTTCGAATATCTGGACTGCATGGACGAATTGGACAGGAGGGCCTGTTCCTGTGGTCTGCACCTTTGTAATACTCCAATTGCTGAACACTGTCTTGAATAGATTGTTGGCAGGAGAGTTGGGCACCACGCACTGTGGTGTAATAATTTAGTGTGTTCGGCGGGTTTACCAGAAGGTCGATGTTTCCAAACTTCCCAAAACTGAAGGCTTTCCTGACTTTTGCTGCTAGAAGACCATTCTCCTTGCACATTGTCAACGTCTCAGTGAAAACTTCTGACTGCAGAAAATAACTCTGACCCAAGTGTGAATGCTGTCTGTGAGACAGTTCGAGTGGTCTGGGTTACCAGCTGCTCAGACAAATGCCAGAGAGCCAATTCCAAACCATGCTTCTAAACATGCTGAAAGTGTTGAAGTAACATCAGAAAGAATATAATAACAGTGAACCATTAAAAGTGAAGATTATCAATTCCAGTCTCGATTAGATTAGATCAACAATGTGCTGGTGTTTCCACAGGATCGAGAAGACAAGTCACCAGCCTCCCTCACCAGGACAGAAATGGAGGAATTGAGAGAAATTTAACAAAGTTTCACACCACAATTGCCCTCCTTTCCACCACAGTACCAAATAACAATGAGTAGATTCAATGCAGGATTTGGTTTCACTTTCAAAGATACTGGTGAATATAGAACATAGAACATAGAATATTACAGCGCAGTACAGGCCCTTTGGCCCTCGAT
>NW_025204298.1:0-780 GCF_004010195.1 Chiloscyllium plagiosum | reverse complement strand
TTGGAGGCACTAGCTTTCGAAGTGCTGTTCTTCATCAGGTGACAACTTCCTGATGATGAAGCAGTTGTTCGAAAGCTCGTGATCCCAAATAAAACTGTTGGAATCTAACCTGGTATTGAGTGAATTTTAGCTTGGTGCAAGTTGGTACTGCAGATACTGGAGATTAGAGTCAAAATAAGAGTAGTGTTGGAAAAAACACAGCAAGTCAGGCAGAATCCGAGGAACAGGAAAGTAGACGTTTTGGGCCTGATGAAGGACGTTTGCTTGAAAGGTGACTTTTAAATTTGTCCAGCCCATTCCAACACTGGCACCACAGAATCACGCCTGAGTCACCTTCACGTCTCTTGTTGCTAACTGAGTCAGAAAGAAGGTATTTCACCAGAGCTTAGATTAGAGTGGTGCTGGAAAAGGACAGCAGGTCAGGCAACATCCGAAGAGCAGGGCAGCTCCTCGGATACTGCCTGATCTGCTGTGCTTTTCCAGCACGACTGCAATCTAGACGATGGTTTGCAGCATCAGCATTCATGGTTTTTTCCTCTTTCATCCGAGCTGCATGTGGTCCACTTTCTTATCCCTCTCAGTTTAGACATTTCTGCTCCTCTGTGATGTGAATGAAAATAAAATGGATATAATGTCATTCAGCAGCCTGTCTGTCATTTCCTCAGCTTCAGTTCCCACACGGCCTAGATTTCAGAGCACAAGTTAACATTAGCGACTGTATGAGAGCCCGAGTTAAGAGGTTCAACGGAGACTGTAAATCCCCACATTCAGGTTGTTGAC
>NW_025204297.1:5582-9262 GCF_004010195.1 Chiloscyllium plagiosum | reverse complement strand
GTTGGTGTTACAACTGGACAGGGTGTTGGTGTTCCAACTGTTCAGGGTGTTGGTGTTACAACTGCAGAGGGTGTTTGTGTTACAACTGCAGAGGGTTTTTGTGTTACTACTGGACAGGGTGTTGGTGTTACAACTGGACAGGGTGTTGGTATTACAATTGTACAGGATGTTGGTGTTACAACTGGACATGGTGTTGGTGTTACAATTGTACAGGATGTTGGTGTTACAACTGGACAGGATGTTTGTGTTACAACTGGACAGGATGTTGGTGTTACAACTGGTCAGGGTGTTAGTGTTACAACTGGTCAGGGTGTTGGTGTTTCAACTGTACACGGTGTTGGTGTTACAACTGTACAGGGTGTTGGTGTTACAACTGTACAGGGTGTTGCTAAGGCAACAGTTCAGTGTGTTGATGTTACAACCTGGATAGGGTGTTGTAACGACAACTGTAACAGGGTGTTGGTATGGCAACTGGACAGGGTGTTGTTGTTACAACTGTATGGGGTGTTGGTGTTAAACTGGGCAGGGTGTTGGTGTTACAACTGGACAGGGTGTTGGTGTTACAACTGGACAGGATGTTGGTGTTACAACTGGACAGTGTGTTGATGTTACAAATGGACAGGGTGTTGGTGTTACAACTGTGTTGGTACGGAAACTGGGTAAGGTGTTGGTGCAGCAACTGTACAGCGTGTTGGTGTTACAACTGTACAGTGTGTTGATGTTACAATTGTACAGTGTATTGGTGTTACAACTGTACAGGGTGTTGGCGCTGCAACTGTACAGAGAGTTGGTGTTACAACTGTACTGGCTGTTAGTGTTACATCTGTACAGGGTGTTGTTGTTGTTACAACTGTATGGGTTTTTGGTGTTACAACTGTTTAGGGTGTTGGTGTTACAACTGTACAGGGTGTTTGTGTTCCAAATGTACAGGGTGTTGGTGTTGCAACTGGACAGGGTGTTGGTGTTACAACTGTACAGGTTGTTGGTGTTACAACTGTATAGGGTATTGGTGGTGCAACTGTACAGGGTGTTGGTGTTACAACTTTACAGGGTGTTGGTGATACAACTGGACAGGGTGTTGGTGCTACAACTGTACAGGATGTTGGTGTTACAACTGTATAGGGTGTTGGTGTTACAAATGTACAGGGTGTTGGTTTTACAACTGTACAGTGTGTTGTTGATACAACTGTACGGGATGTTGGTGTTGCAACTGTACAGGCTGTTGGTGTTACAACTGGACAGGATGTTAGTACAGCCACTGACAGGGTGTTTGTACGGCAACTGTACAGGTTGTTGGTGTTACAACTGTACAGGGTGTTAGTGGTGCAACTGGACACGGTGTTGGTGTTACAACTGTTCAGTGTGTTGGTGTTGCAACTGTACAGGGTGTTGGTGTTACAACTCTACAGGCTGTTGGTATGGCAACTATACAGGCTGTCGGTACAGCAACTGTACAGGGTGTTGGTACCACAACTGTACAGGGTGATGGTACAGCAACAGGACACGGTGTTGGTACGACAACTGTACAGGGTGTTGATACAGCAACTGTACCTGGTTTTGTTGTTACAACTGGACAGGTTGTTGGGGCTGCAACTGTATGGGGTGTTGGTGTTACAACTGTACAGGGTGTTGGTACGGCAACTGTACAGGGTGTTGGTGTTACAACTGTACCGGGTGTTGGTACAGCAACTGTACCGGGTGTTGGTGTTACAACTGTACAGTGTATTGGTGTTACAACTGTACAGGGTGTTGGTGGTGCAACTGGATAAGGTGTTGGTGTTACAATTGTACAGGGTGTTGGTGTTACAACTGTACAGGGTATTGGTGTTACAACTGTACAGGGTGTTGATGGTGCAACTGGACAGGGTGTTGGTGTTACAACTTTACAGGGTTTTGGTGATACAACTGGACAGGGTGTTGGTGCTACAACTGTAGAGGGTGTTGGTGTTGCAACTGTACAGGGTGTTGATGTTACAACTGTACAGTGTGTTGGTGTTATAATTATACAGGGTGTTGGTGTTACGATTATACAGGGTGTTGGTGTTCCAACTGGACAGGTTGTTGGTGCTACAGCTGTACAGGATGTTGGTGTTACAACTGTATAGGGTGTTGGTGTTACAACTGGACATGGTGTTGGTGATGCAACTGGACAGGGTGTTGGTGTTACAAATGTACAGGGTGTTGGTTTTACAACTGTACAGTGTGTTGTTGATACAACTGTACAGGGTGTTGGTACGGCAACTGTACAGGTTGTTGGTGTTACAACTGTACAGGGTGTTGGTGTTACAACTCTACAGGCTGTTGGTATGGCAACTATGCAGGCTGTTGGTACAGCAACTGTACAGGGTGTTGGTACAGCAAATTTACAGGGTGTTGGTACAGCAACTGGGCACGGTGTTAGTACGACAACTGTACAGGGTGTTGGTACAGCATCTATACCTGGTTTTGATGTTACAACTGGACAGATTGTTGGGGCTGCAACTGTATGGGGTGTTGGTGTTGCAACTGTATAGGGCGTTGGAACGGCAACTGTACAGGGTGTTGGTGCTGCAACTTTACCGGGTGTTCGTACGGCAACTGTGCAGGGTCTTGGTATAGCAATTGTACAGGGTGTTGGTATTACAACTGGACAGGGTGTTGGTCCGGCAACTGGACAGGGTGTTGGCGTTACAACTGTACAGGGTGTTGGTGTTTCCCCTGGTCAGGGTGTTGGTGTTACAACTGTACAGGGTGTTGGTGTTACAACTGGACAGGGTGTTGGAATTACAACTGTACAGGATGTTGGTGTTACAACTGGACAGGGTACTGGTGCTACAATTGTACAGGGTATTGGTGTTACAACTGGACAGGGTGTTGGTGCTACAACTGCACAGGGTTTTGGTGTTACAACTCTACAGGGTGTTGGTGTTACAACTGGACAGGGTGTTGGTACTGCAACTGCACAGGGTTTTGCTGTTACATCTGTGCAGGGTGTTGGTGTTTCAAATGTACAGGGTGTTGGTGTTAAAACTGTACAGGTTGTTGGTAAGGCAACAGTTCAGTGTGTTGATGTTACAACCTAGATAGGGTGTTGTAACGGCAACTGTACAGGGTGTTGGAATGGCAACTGGACAAAGTGTTGTTGTTACAACTGTATGGGGTGTTGGTGTTAAACTGGGCAGGGTTTTGGTGTTACAACTGTACAGGGTGTTGGTGTTACAACTGGAGAGGGTGTTGGTGTTACAACTGTACAGGGTGTTGGTGTTACAACTGTACAGTGTGTTGGTGTTACACCTGGACAGGATGTTGGTGTTACAACTGGACCGAGTGTTGGTGTTACACCAGGACAGGATGTTGGTGTTACAATGGTACAAGGTGTTGGTGTTGCAGCTGGACAGGATGTTGGTGTTACAACTGGACAGGATGTTGGTGTGACAACTGTACAGGGTGTTGGTGCTGCAACTGGACAGAATGTTGGTGTTACAACTGGACAGGGTGTTGGTGTTACACCTGGACA
Organism: Chiloscyllium plagiosum; assembly: GCF_004010195.1. Taxonomy (NCBI): domain Eukaryota; kingdom Metazoa; phylum Chordata; class Chondrichthyes; order Orectolobiformes; family Hemiscylliidae; genus Chiloscyllium; species Chiloscyllium plagiosum. The sequence goes on along the minus strand of NW_025204297.1, from coordinate 5,766 downwards.
GGGTGTTGGTGTTACAACTGGACAGGGTGTTGGTGTTACACCTGGACAGGGTGTTGGTGTTACAACTGTACGGGGTGTTGGTGTTACAACTAGACAGGGTGTTGGTGCTGTAACTGGACAGAATGTTGGTGTTACAACTGTACAGGGTGTTGGTGTTACAACTGGACAGGGTGTTGGTGTTACA
>NW_025204297.1:3930-4584 GCF_004010195.1 Chiloscyllium plagiosum | reverse complement strand
CAAGGTGTTGGTGTTACACCTGTACAGGGTGTTGGTGTTACAACTGTACAGGGTGTTGGTGTTACACCTGGACAGGGTGTTGGCGTTACAACTGTACGGGGTGTTGGTGTTACAAATGTACAGGGTGTTGGTGTTACAACTGGACAGGGTACTGGTGTTACAACTGTACAGGGTGTTAGTGTTCCTCCTGTAAAGGGTTTTGGTGTTAGAACTGGACAGGGTGTTGGTATTACAACTGTACAGGGTGTTGTTGCTGCAACTGGACAGGATGTTGGTGTTACACCTGGACAGAGTGTTGGTGTTACAACTGCACAGGGTGTTGGTGTTACAACTGGACAGGGTGTTGGTGTTACAACTGGACAGAATGTTGGTGTTACAACTGGACAGTGTGTTGGTGTTACACCTGAACAGGGTGTTGGTGTTACACCTCGACAGGGTGTTGGTGTTACAATTGGACAGGGTTTTGTGTTACACCTGGAAGGGTATTGGTGTTACAACTGGACAGTGTGTTGGTGCTGCAACTGGACAGGATGTTGGTGTTACAACTGGACAGGGTGTTGGTGTTACAACTGGACAGAGTGTTGGTATTAGAACTCTACAGGGTGTTGGTGTTACAACTGGACAGAATGTTGGTTTTACAGCTGGACAGGGTGT
>NW_025204297.1:2717-3679 GCF_004010195.1 Chiloscyllium plagiosum | reverse complement strand
AGGTTTTTGGTGCCACAACTGTACAGGATGTTGGTGTTACAACTTGACAGGCTGTTGGTATGGCAACTATACAGGGTGTTGGTATAGCAAATGCACAGGGTGTTGTTGGTGCAACTGGACACGGTGTTGGTGGTGCAACTGTACAGGGTGTTGGTGTAACAACTGCACAGGGTGTTGGTGCTGCAACTGTACAAGGTGTTGGTGTTACAACTCTACAGGCTGTTGGTACGGCTACTATACAGGGTGTTGGTACGGCTACTATACAGGGTGTTGGTACAGTAAATGTACAGAGTGTTGGTACAGCAACTGTACGGGGTGTTGGTACAGCAACTGGACACGGTGTTGGTGCAGCAAATGTACAGGGTGTTGGTGTTACAACTGGACCGATTGTTCGGGCTGCAACTGTACAGGGTGTTGGTGTTACAGCTGTATAGGGTGTTGGTACACCAACTGTACAGGGTGTTGGTGTGACAACTATACAGGGTGTTGGTACAGCAACTGTACAGGGTGTTGGTTTTACAACTTTACCGGGTGTTCGTATGGCAACTGTGCAGGGTCTTGGTACAGCAATTGTACTGGGTGTTGGTATTACAACTGTACACGGTGTTGGTGTTACAAATGTACAGGGTGTTGGTGTTACAACTGTGAAGGGTGTTGGTGTTACAACTAGACAGGGCGTTGGTGTTACAACTGGACAGGGTGTTGGTGTTACAACTGTACAGGGTGTTGGTGATGCAACTGTACAGGGTGTTGGTGATGCAACTGTGCAGGGTGTTGGTGTTTCAACTGTACAGTGTGTTGATTTTACAACTGTGCAGGGTGTTGGTGTTACAACTGTATAGTGTGTTGGTGTTACAACTGTACAGGGTGTTGGTGTTACAACTGTGCAGGGTGTTGGTGTTACAACTGTACAGGGCGTTGGTGTTACAACTGGACAGGGTGTTGGTGTTACAACTGGACAG
>NW_025204297.1:0-2642 GCF_004010195.1 Chiloscyllium plagiosum | reverse complement strand
GACAGGGTGTTGGTACGGCAACTGTACAGGTTGTTGGTGTTACAACTGTATAGGGTGTTAGTGGTGCAACTGGACAGGATGTTGGTGTTACAACTGTACAGTGTGTTGGTGTTACAACTGTACATGGTGTTGGTGTTACAACTCTACAGGCTGTTGGTACGGCAACTATGCAGGCTGTTGGTACAGCAAATGTACAGGGTGTTGGTACAGCAACTGTACAGGGTGTTGGTACAGCAACTGGACACGGTGTTGGTACGACAACTGTACAGGGTGTTGGTACAGCAACTGTACCTGGTTTTGATGTTACAACTGGACAGGTTGTTGGGGCTGCAACTGTACAGAGTGTTGGTGTTACAACTGTACCGGGTGTTGGTACAGCAACTGTACAGGCTGTTGGTGCTGCAACTTTACCGGGTGTTTGTACGGCAACTGTGCAGGGTCTTGGTACAGCAATTGTACAGGGTGTTGTTATTACAACTGTACAGGATGTTGGTGTTACAACTGGACAGGGTATTGGTGCTACAATTGTACAGGGTATTGGTGTTACAACTGGACAGGGTGTTGGTGCTACAACTGTACAGGGTCTTGGTTTTACAACTGTATAGTGTGTTGGTGCTACAACTGTACAGGATGTTGGTGTTACAACTGGACAGGGTGTTGGTGCTACAATTGTACAGGGTGTTGGTGTTACAAATGTACAGGGTGTTGGTGCTACAACTGTACAGGATGTTGGTGTTACAACGGTACAGGGTGTTGGTGTTACAACTGGACATGGTGTTGGTGCTACAATTGTACAGGGTGTTGGTGTTACAACTGGACAGGTTGTTGGTGACACAACTGTACAGGATGTTGGTGTTACAACGGTACAGGGTGTTGGTGTTCCAACTTGACAGGCTGTTAGCACGGCAACTATACAGGGTGTTGGTACAGCAAATGCACAGGGTGTTGATGGTGCAACTGTACAGGGTGTTGGTGTTACAACGGTACAGGGTGTTGATGTTACAACTGCACAGGGTGTTGGTGTTACAACTGTACAGGGTGTTGGTGCTGCAACTGTACAAGGTGTTGGTGTTACAACTCTACAGGCTGTTGGTACGGCTACTATACAGGGTGTTGGTACAGTAAATGTACAGAGTGTTGGTACAGCAACTGTACAGGGTGTTGGTACAGCAACTGGACACGGTGTTGGTACTGCAACTGTACAGGGTGTTGGTACAGCAAATGTACAGGGTGTTGGTGTTACAACTGGACCGATTGTTGGGGCTGCAACTGTACGGGGTGTTGGTGTTACAACTGTACAGGGTGTTGGTGTTACAACTGTACAGGGTGTTGGTGTTACAACGGTACAGGGTGTTGATGTTACAACTGCACAGGGTGTTGGTGTTACAACTGTCCAGGATGTTGGTGTTACAACTGTATAGTGTGTTGGTGTTACAACTGCACAGGGAGTTGGTGTTACATCTGTATAGTGTGTTGGTGTTACAACTGTCCAGGGTGTTGGTGTTACATCTGTATAGTGTGTTGGTGTTACAACTGTCCAGGGTGTTGGTGTTACAACTGTATAGTGTGTTGGTGTTACAACTGTACAGGGTGTTGGTGTTACAACTGTATAGTGTGTTGGTGTTACAACTGTGCAGGGTGTTGGTGTTACAACTGTATAGGGTGTTGGTGTTACAACTGTGCAGGGTGTTGGTGTTACAACTGTATAGTGTGTTGGTGTTACAACTGTGCAGAGTGTTGGTGTTACAACTGCACAGGGTGTTGGTGTTACAACTGCACAGGGTGTTGGTGTGACAACGGTACAGGGTGTTGGTGCTGCACCTGAGGATTCTGGGGATTCCTGATGAAGGGCCTTTGCCCAAAATGCCGATTTTCCTGCTCCCTGGTTGCTCCCTGCCCCGCTGTGCTTTTCCGGCACCACTCTAATCTTGACTCTGATCTCCAGCATCTGCAGTCCTCCCTTTCCCCTAACTGGAGTATTCTGTCCAGTTTTGGACTCCATGGATAATGAGGCATGTACTGCACCGGAGGCTGGTCATAAGAGATTCGCTTGGCTGGGATGAAGGGTTTGACTCATCAAGAATGGCTGAACAGGTTTGACCTTTATTCATTAAAGAAGCGATCTTGCTGAAACACACAAGATTCTGAGGGGTTTGATTGGGCAGATGTTGAGATGTTTCCACCAGTTGGCCTGTTCAAACCACCCGGCATAGTTAAAGGGAGATTGTTTAAAACTGAGATGCGCGGGAATTTCTCCTTGCAGCGGGTAGTGAACAGAATTCTCTGCCCCAGAACACTATGGGGGCGAGATCACCGGAAGTGTTTAAAGAGGAGATAGATTTTTCAAATATCAGAGACAAGGGGCTCTGGGCAGCTGCCATAAAAGAGGATTTGAGGCCTGCAGCAGGTCAGCCATGACCTTGGCAATGTGGGGCAGACTCATGGGTTCTAATTCTTAGGTTGTTAAAAGCAAAGAGAGAAATGAAAAAAGGTGAGTTCAAAATGGAAGCAGAAGAAAGGACAACGAGAAACCTTGAAGTAGAATTAGAAAATGGAGACGTGAGAGAATAAAGAAATGAGGAAAGAGGCAGAGAATTAGAAGCAGTCAAGTTTAAAGCTTGTTCATTGAAGGGAAATAATGA
>NW_025204296.1:0-9262 GCF_004010195.1 Chiloscyllium plagiosum | reverse complement strand
TGTCTGCACCAATGTTTTTTATGAGATCAGGAGGCAACTGGCCCTTGTTGAAACCATACTGACTGCCGTTCAGCATGTCATTGCTTTGCAAGTGGTCCTTCCATCGCTTTGTTAATAACGGTGAGGAGAAGGTAAGGTAATGCCTAGTTTGAGGTTTTCCTGCTGTTAATAAATTAGGACACACTGTGGAAATTTACCCCATTGTCAGATTAATCCCAGTGCTGTAGCTGTCCTGGAACAGCTTGGCAAAGGACAACAATGTGGAATAGAGTTGGCAAAGAGATTCCCATGGAATATTTAACATTTACTTCTGCCCAAATAAAGTTTTATTGCATCAGGCCAAACATGGGCAAGTATTGTTGTTGTGTTGCCATCGTCTTACCCGACAATAGGGGCCGCGCTGTCATTAGAGAAAAGTGACTGGTGATGATGTAACCTAAGGGCTACCAGACGTCAGGCGAGGGAAGAGACGTCGGGAAAGAGAGTCGCTCAGAGTAACGTGAAACTGATGATGGGAATTGAACACACGGTGTTGGCAGGGCAAGGTTAGCTCCTGATGATTCCCAACGACTTTCAGCCTCATTGTCAACACATCTCTTTTCCATGTTCAGAACCACTTAGAGATAGCACTGAGGGATATTAGGCATAATCTATGCATTGTAATCTCTCTCTATCTCTCTATCACTCATTACGCTCTCTCCCTCTGTCTCTCAGAGAAGTTTTTTTTACTGTTTTACTGATAAAATATCAGAAACATTGTGGAGCACTTTCATCCCGACTATAAACAGTTTCTTTCTGTGTCCTCTTAAAGTCTGCTACAATTCCCTTACCTGTTCACTGCGTTGTCAATTTGTGTGGCACCTGCAAAATTGGAAGTTTTGTCCTGAGCACCCAAGTCTAGCAATTGTAATAACGTCAACCAGGTGGAATGGATAGAATATGAATCCCCTGACTGGGGCTGATAATCTGGTCCAATCAGGGAACCCTGGATGACAGAACAGAAGGAGTGTCAGATCTGCCGACGCTCAGAGGACATCTCTGAGGGAATTGGAGAAGTGTCAAGGACTTCCTCTTATAAATAAAGAGTGACTTGGTGATGGGTTACCAGCCTGTGTGGAGGTATTTCACTAAGTCCAGTAATTTTCGGAAGATGTGCTGCCATCAGTGAGTCTAAGGTGCCTGGAGCAGATGTTGGGATAGTTTCTCTACATTGATTGTAATTTGTAGTCTGTTATTTTCAAAGGGTCAATACTGTGATGCCAGTGCAACTGAATTCAACATTGCAGCATAATTTACCACAGCACTCAGCAAGGTTCATTTATTGAATATCAACGAATTTCCAAATGTAGAGAAATTCTAAAATTACAATGGGTGAAACTGTCCTATATAATGTCCATAAGTGCATTCTCAAGACACAACAGGAGAACTGCTTTCCTATCCCTGTTCAGATCAGACAAGTTTCCGCATTTAGATATGCTATGATGTCGACCATATGATCCAAATTGCTCCCATGTCCTGTATCGCTGAATTGTTTTAATTGCTAGTGTTACATTGGAATCTTATTCATCATCAAACGTCAATTGAAAAGTGTTCTTGTGAATATTTACATGATTCTGACAGAGAGACCCACTGAAGGAATTGCCCTAGTTCCACAGGGCTGTTCTCTCACAGAGAGGGACAAATGGTAGGGAGTTTAAACTGAGCAACACCTCACCTCTCTACATCTCACACCAGACATCCTGCCAACTGAGCTAACTGACACTGACTAATGATATTATGATTGAGGGAGTGGAAGTTATATACTTGCTAAAGATAGTTAGGCCTAAGACACAATCCAGTGGAAGTCCTGGATCTTTGATGAGCTCCAACAAACACACCAATTTATGTGGGACTGGAGTCACTTGTAGCCCAGAGCAGGTTTCTATCTATAAAGGGCATCAGTGATGGGTATTTGCGACAATTAACCGTTGTTTCATTGTTAACTTTGGGTGTTATAATTCCATATATTTATGAAATTGAAATTCAAGAATCTGCTGTAATTGAATCTGACCAACGTCCATGATAATAGATCTGAAGTATCTCAATATGAGCCAATTCAGTGGCTGACCTCCTGGCGAATTTAGAACCCAACATGATCATTCTTTTACAATTACAAAATAATGGTTTTAACTGTCGTTGTTAATTATTTCGTGTTAATTTGTTAATTTGTCTCGATTTGGTTTCTCGAAGATGGGAATGCAGACAGACAATGTGGGGGCTATCAACTACATTCGCTTCAATTCATTGTGTACAATTGTGAGACGATCTAGTCTGTGTCTGATTGAGATGGGTTCGTGCAGTTGATCAGTGGGAAGTTTGAAGTAAATTTGGATAAACAGAGTGAATTGTTTTCACAAATGATGGCATTAAGAAGGAATATGGAAGAACTATCATCGTGTGTGAGATATACCTGGTGTGTATGTGTGTCTGCGTGTGCGTGTGTGCGTCTGAAATAACTAAGACATTCTTCCATGTTTTATGAAGAATTTCTTTATTATATTAGTCGAGAAGACTTTGGAAGATGTTTAACGGAAAAAAAAATGGAAGTCAAAGACCAGAGTTTCAGTGAACACATTTTGACCCACCTCAGTTTGGATGGGAACAGCACTGGGAAGGAAAGCTACAAGTGGGTTACGCTTCGGCGGGTCGGTGTGGACTTGTTGGGCCGAAGGGCCTGTTTCCACACTGTAAGTAATCTAATCTAATCTAATCTAATCAGGTATTACAGAATTGGTGAGCTTAAAAGTGGACAAATTCCTCGGTCCAGACGGTTTATAACCAAGGAGATGAAGGACTCTGACTCAAGCCTTTCCTTCCTTTCAGGCTGCAGGGGAGGTGCCAGAAGACTGGAGTCAGCTGATGTGTTTCCCCTTCTCAAAAGGATGGTAGAGATAAATCAGGAATACAGAACAATGAGTGTCACATCATCGATAGGGAAAATATTGGAGACAATTCCAAAGAAGAGAAGTAATCTGCTTTTGGAGAGGCAAGGTTTTAGATTAGATTAGATTAGATTTTTAGATTAGATTAGATTAGATTTTTTAGATTAGATTAGATTTGATTAGATTAGATTAGATTACTTACAGTGTGGAAACAGGCCCTTTGGCCCAACAAGTCCACACCGACCTGCCGAAGCGCAACCCACCCATACCCCTACATTTACCCCTTACCTAACACTACGGGCAATTTAGCATGGCCAATTCACCTGACCCTGCACATCTTTGGACTGTGGGAGGAAACCGGAGCACCCGGAGGAAACCCACACAGACACGGGGAGAATGTGCAAACTCAACACAGTCAGTCGCCTGAGTCGGGAATTGAACCCGGGTCTCTGGCGCTGTGAGGCAGCAGTGCTAACCACTGTGCCACCGTGCCGCCCACATGGTCTGGTTTGGTCATGGATAGTCAGCATGGCTTTGTCAGGGTGGGGGTCATGCCTCAAAAATGTGTTGGAGTTTTACGAAGGGGGTGACCAAGTCTGTAGATGAGGGCAGAGCATTTGATGTAGTTTATATAGACTCCAGCAAAACCTTTTACAAGGCCCCACATGGGAGATTGAGTACAAAGATAAAAGCACGTGACATCCAGAGGAACTTGGTGAATTGGCTGCAAAATTGGCTCGGTCAGGGAAGCACAGCCAAAGCTGATAGGAGGCTGTTTCTGTAATTGAAGGCTTGAGAACAGTGCTGATCAGTGCGTGCATGCACACGTGTGTTTCTGTGTGTGTATATGTACGCGCATGTCCATCTGTGTGTCCGAACGCATGTGTGTGCCTCTATGTATATATGTGTCTGTGCGTGTATATGTGTGTGTGCGTGTGTCTGTGTATGTATATGTGTACGTGTCTGTCTTGTGTTTGTCTGTGTGTCTCTGTGTGTGCCTGTGTGTGTGTCTGTGTATGTGTCTGTGTATGTACGTGTCTGTGTGTGTGGGGGAGGGTAGGGGGATTGTGGTTGGAGTTGATGACTAAGTCTGTGGATGATGCAGATGTTGACCGTGTGGCTGGCAGTGATGAAACTATGATTAGGTAACAGATGGAAACAGATGGATTTGTCAGATGGAGAGATCAGTGAACGATGGACTTTAACCTTGATCAGGTGAGGTGATGATTTTGGCAGAAGTTGAACGACAAGGCAGTTTTCAATGAATTATCAGACACGAGGAAGTTCAAAGCAACCAAAAGACCTTGAAGTGTTTGTTAACAGATCTCTGAAGGCAGCAGGAAAGCTTAATAGGTTAGTTGAGGCCAACAGGACACGTGTCGAGATAAAGATTGTAAGAGCAGGGAGGTCCTGTTGGAGCTGCTTACACCCTTGTTTAGGCCACGGTTGCAGTATTGTGCGCACTTCTGCTCACTGCATCATAAGTAGGAATGTGATTACAGTGGGCGGAGTGCGAAGGAGATTCACTACAATACTGTTTGCGCTGCAGCAATTTAACTGTAGGAGGGGTGGCTGAATAATCTCGGGCTGCTTTCTTGAGAGGCGAGAACGGTGTTTGTGAGAGTATGAGAGGCGTGGACAAGGTAAATAGAAAGCAGTTTTCCACGTTAGTCGAAGGGGCAATAATAAGGTAGCAAATATTTAATCAGAAGGGCAGCAGGTTAGGAGTTGACATGACACCCAGAGAATGGGGTTGGCTCTGTACTTCCTGGGAGGCTAGTTGAAGTGAAAATGCTCAAAACCTTTTAAAAGGACTTGAATGAGCGCTTGAAATGTCATAACATTCAAGGCTATGGACTAAGTTCTGGTGAAAGGGACTCATGCAGCTTATAGTGTATTGATGCAGTTACAAATTCGTTGGAGTGAAGGGCCTCTTCCATCCTCTGGAATGTTATCATTCTACAATATTGAATTTAATTTCTGTTGCTTTTTGACTTTGTTTTGAGTAAATATTATCTCGTGCAATTTCCAGGTGTTGTTGTGGTCATTATCAGTTTCAGGCTCTGTGTCAAAGCGTGCTCGTTCGCAGACAGAATTTCCAACATAAATTATGACTGACTGAATCAGGAAAGCAGTGACGTTATAGAGTGCAGTAGATCAACTATCAAGAAACCCTACAATATGATATATTTAACAACTGACTGAATAGCCTCAACAAAATGTAGGTCATCACTCAAAAAAACAAGAGATATTTAGATGTTCATGGGACTGATAGTGAGTGAAATAATGTGAATTTTGTTATCTGAAGACAAGCTGCAACTCACATTTGGAATCTAACAGGATCAGATTAATCGAGTCTTTGAGGTATTCAAACATGGTTTTAATTTCAATGATATCACATCCTTAAAATAAACTTGTTGTCATCGTCTGTTTGTTCAAAATGATTTGAGAAAATTGATGATGTGATCGCATTTTCCCAGGGGAGGGACGACACAATATAAAATAAAATCTCTCGAACTGTCTCATATCCAATTCCGTGAACATTCTCCAATTCGGACTGATTTCCAGTAGCAGGGAAGATAATAATTTTGTGTCCATGTAGGAAGACAAATATTGATGGGCATAAGATAGTGTCCTCACTTACTGAGATTAAAGCGAGTCGTTTGTCACATCGAACGTTCCTCAGTAATGTGCCTGTTTCTCTATACTGCGCAGAATGGGTTTGCCCTGAGGTCATAGGGATGGGGTTTGACTAAGCACGGTCCTCGCTGGTCTAGAAAGTGTTTAGCATGACCACACTCTCTCTGAGGGAGTTCAAAGCTGCAATTTGTCAGATGGCTTTTGGAACAACTCACATCTTAGTGATACCTTGTGTTTCCAATTCCTTGATGTGAAGGGAGTTTGCTGGTGGGTCTTGCTCAGGCAGGTCGCTCCAGTGGGATCACAGAAGAAACACACGGGCAATGGATGTTAAAGCAGGTCATTACGGAGTGATAAGTGGCATTAACCATCCTGTGTGCTTTTGTCAGTCAGTCGATGTGAGGGAAAATGATATTTGTGAGGACAGATCACTGTGAAGGGTGTTGAGCACAGATTTCCAATTATGACGTGCACTACTGAATTATTTGTTGGTCAAAAAGATGTGTGAGTTGTGCCATTCGTGAAAAGATGCACAGTACAGCAGTGAATACTTAATAGGACAAATGCAGAGATGTGTTTTGATAGCAGCTCTCCCACCGTGGATCAATCAACTTTGTTGAACGGGATGTTTCCCACCTTGCCCTTTGTTGCTGTTATCCTTTGATGTTCCCTAATCAATGAGGTCCTCCCATGTATTCATTTGGGATTGTCATTTTGTCTTTGGCTACCATTTTGGAAATGTATTTAATAGTCTCTGATGCAAAGCTGTGGTATAATTCTTTTGATCGCCGTGAAGTGTGCTGGATAAACTATGAGGGTTCCGAGGTCCAGCGTATGCTCCGACTCTGGCAGGGAGATCTCTGTTCTCAAAGAGATGGCCTAAGATAGCCTACTTGCGAGCAATAGTCTGAACATCAGGCAGGAAGCTTTACTTAATCCCAGATACAGTGTTTGATGTCAAAACCAAAACGTTGCAAGGACTTGTGCTGCGTCAATTCAGATATCATTTGGCTGGTGGCTGTAATGCACAGTCTTGGACAGGTGCGGGAGTCGTACCAAATGTTGGAGTTCTTCTGCTTGCGGTGAGTATCCAACCAGGGACATGGTGATTGAATTCACTACTGAATACTTTCATATTTCAGAATGCCAGGATGTTCAATCCCGTACATGAGGGAAAGACTCAATGCCCTATTATTTCTTCATCTGTTCCTGTACACTGTGGAGTGATTCAATGTATGTACTGCCATTTATATGGTGTGGCAATATAATTCTGGAAGCGATCAGAGCTGTGGAGACTCCAAATCGAATACAGAAATATCATAATCAATGTCCATGTTATGTGGCTCCCATTCTTTGTTTTATTAATCCCAGGTGTCTTCGTGTGAATGCTGTGGTCTTAACAGAAGTCTGAGTAACATACGAAAGAGGTAAAATCAACTGCTGCCAATCCTCTCAAAAACATTGAGTACGTGTCCATTGTTTCTGTGAGAAATCTGCTGCTCATGTTCATCCCCACGTATTTTAAAAGTGAACATGATTCATTTCAAGAGAGGTTGCTGCTGAGGTTCAGATTTTCTAAACTTTATATGACATAGAACAGCAATTATCTTTATGCCTTTACTTAGAGTCTAGTATAAGGGGCGAAGCGTTTGATCTGTATCTTCAAGTTATTTTTTTTCCCCCATTGTCTCTGTCTTACAGTTGGTATCGTAGTGATTATAACCTTAGCTCGGGGCAAGTGTGGTCTTTCTACATGCAGCACTCTCTATCTGGTGGCCATGGCAACATCTGATCTACTGTTCATTATTTTTTATTTCATCCTTCGCCGATTCCCTCACTATTATTATCCACAGTGTTTCGTGGACATCACTCCTGTTTGTAGTGTTATCTTTGTCCTAGTCCACGTGACCATTGATTGTTCTGTCTGGTTTACTGTTGCTTTTACTTTTGATCGATTTGTAGCCATTTGTTTTCATCAGATGAAATCTCAGTATTGTACAAAGAAAGCTGTAATCAGGGTTCTAGCAACAATCTGTATTTTCTTTTCTTTAAAAAATATTCCCAACTACTTCCCATTTAAACCGGGAAAGATCATCAGCAATGTTCCATGGTACTGTCATATCAGGTACGGTTATTATTCTGACCGTCGGTGGAAAAGCTTTCAATATTTTGAACAATTTTTAACACCAATGTTCCCATTCACTTTTATTCTCTTTCTCAACATTCTGACTGTCAGCCACATCTTCAAGGCCATTCGGGTGCGTAAGGGACTGAGGTCTCAGAGAAAAATAGAGAATGACCCAGAGACAGAAAGCAGACAGAACTCTGCAATATTACTCGTTGCCCTATCCACCAACTTCATACTTCTCTGGTTGGGGTATATTTTATATATCTTTGGTGCTATTTACCTCTTCGATTTTGCTGATTTTAAACTCTTTGAACAAGTTGCATATATGCTGCGGAACCTCAGTTGCGGCACAAATGCACTTACTTATAGAACATAGAACATAGAACATAGAAGAATACAAAATTTATTGCCAGGAGCAACAGAGATGCATCCTCATGTTCACATAACACTAATGTCACAATACACAAGAAAACATCAAGATAAGGTTTTATGTGGTGACACAGAAATTTCAGAGATCAGGTGAAGTATGCAGTGAAATATCCAGTTATAAAACTAATTCAAATAATGAATAAATCCATGTAACTGAGCGCCAAATGGAACGTGGGGTCCACATAAGGAATGGACTGAAAGAAGCAGGAGCAGCAACATGATAACACTCCTTTTCTAATGGGCAAGGACTGACTCCATCTGGGAAACAAAATGAAAGAGACTGTAGGAGCAAAGCCAGTGCAGAGTGCTGTTCACAAAGAACAACAGTTATAAAAAGCTGAACTACAAAAGCAAAACTGAATGAGAAATTAGACACGCCCAGAAAAAAAAGCAATCTTCCCCAGTGATCAGTTCACAGTGAGAGCAAAATAAATGACCAAGAGGAAAGTATTGCTCACTGCAGGCCAGAGTGGGACCAGCAATGACAGGCTCCTGTCTGCTCTGCCTCATGGAATTCTTTGATCCCCATATCTGGACAAAAGTTAAAAACATGAGAAGTTTCCTATTTAAGAACTAAATAACAGACTGTAAAGAAAAATCAGCATTGCTTGATCATAAATGCACTTTCAGCAATAGTCTGTTTCCATTCAGTTCACCGCAGCCTGATGTTGCTTTCGCTCCTTTTCCTAATTCGTTTCGTTCCACCAATCAGCTGCTGTGTTGATGGGGAAACCAAGGCCTCGTCAAGGGATTTGGTTATAGACGGAATCCGAAACTTGGGAATGGGGTCAGATGTGACTGATGAGGTGACAATCTCAATGCTTCCATGAAAATGTTTTGTGGCTCTCACTGACTCCATCAAGCTCAGTGGGAATTAATTCTAGGTGAATCCTTTTTGCATTCCCAACAAGTCCCAATATTCCCTGGTCAGCTGGTGTCTGTCGGGGACTAACTCAAACAAATTGTCCTCTAAATTCTCGATTTTAAACTCTCATTCATATATTCAAAAGGTTTCATGTTTGCCCACTGATCCTTTACTTTCTTGGACGAGGGTAAATCTAGTTTTGTAGACTGTCTGACAAAAGGTTCTGCTTTGTTGTAAAGGTCACCAACTGGTGTGGTGGTTGAAACAAAGTTACAAATT
>NW_025204295.1:4248-9261 GCF_004010195.1 Chiloscyllium plagiosum | reverse complement strand
TAGTGATCTTTAGTGAGTCATGGAAAGATTACATGGTACTGCCGGCAGAGTTCGTTGAATGATTAAGAGAAGCAAAACTGGAAATAAAATTAAAGAAAACAGAATTTGCGAAGGCAGAGGTAACATTCCACGACATTTCGCAATTCATAGAAGGTGGACCCGCAAGGAACGCAAAGTCGAAGGCCATTGTGGAAATTCCATGACCAACTCCAAAGAAAGAGTTGCCTCATTTTTTTGGGAACATCGAATTTACCAGACATGTGTTCCAAATTTCTAAAGCATAATGGCACTGTTAACAGATTTACTGAAGAATAACACAAATTTTCGTGTACAGAACAATGCCCGGAGGGAATTAACAATTTCAAAGCAGTATTAATCTCCACACCCACCTTAGCTTCTCCAACCTTTTAAAAAAAATCTTTCAAAGTTTCAATCGATGCGAGCAATACCGGGGTTGGAGCTGTACTATTACAGGATGATGATGATGGATTTGAACGGCCAGTTGGGTGCTTTTCAAAGAAGCTCGACACTCAACATAAAATACTCTACCATCGAAATGGAATTACTGAATTTGCTACTGGCCTGATAACATTTTAGCGTTGTATGACGAACAATGCGTGTGAGACACGTGTGTACACGGATCACAATTCTCGTACATTCTTGGAACGTCTTGAAGACAAGCATGTAAGACTATTTCGTTGTAATGTTACGCAACAGACATTTAATTTATAAATTTTAGATGTTGCGGGTGTTAAAATGTGATAGCAGATGCACAGATTTAAACGTTAAAGTGTAGATAAGATAGAACTGATACCAATGTTGTTTATATGTGAGCAGAAATTAATATGAATTTAGTGTAATGTCCTGTGTATTTTATGATATTTCGTTATTTTGTCAACCCGCAGACGACGTTTCCCGTGTGGGACCTCACTTCCGATTGGTTGGAAGCACGAGATTGACTGACATATGCCCAAGCGGAGATGGATGGAGAATGAAGACCCGCTCTGAGGTCACATGTGCACGCTCGAGACGAAGCCATTTATACGACCCTGTGCACCATTTAAAACGGGATTTGCTCTTGCGCTCTTTTGCGTATATTAATCTGGAACTGAATCAACCAATCAACAACTGTTGCTGAGCAGGTGCATCATGGAGGAGTTCACATCAAACAGCGTCGGTGACCCATACAGGGACTGAAGTAGGAAACGGTAAAATGATGATGAAGTCATATAGCATTTGAACAGGCCCTTCGGCACACAAACAAAACCAGAAATTGCTGGAAACTCTCAACATGTATGGCAGCCTTTGTGACGAATAACCAGTTCACCTTCCGGGGAGAGTAACCCTTTCTCAGAACTAATTTCGACCAAACACATAAATATTCTTCTGAGGTAGGATCACTTCGACGCAAACGTTACTCATATCGATGAGGGTAAATACGTGAGCTTTGTCTAATGGATTTAAGTAAGGCTATGGACAAGATGCCTCATGGTACCCTCAAACAAAAAAAAAGGTGCATAGTATCCACAATGATTTGGCTGCTTTAACTCTGACTTAGCTTGCCTGTAGAAGGCAGAGGTTAGTGGTGGAATATTGTTTTACTGGATGGAAGTCCGTGAATATTGGTGTTCAGCATGATCCGCCCTGGGACCTCTCCTGTTTGCTATACGTATAAAGGACTTGGATGAAAATGTGGGTGCGTTAGTAAGTATGCAGACGACATCGAGATCGTTGTAGCTGTGTTTAGAGGAGATGTTTGTCAAACGATACAGCGGAATATAGATCAGTTGTAGATATGGGTAGAGAAATGGCAGACAGCTTAATCTGGCAATTGTCAAGTGCCGCATTTTGGGAGATCAAACATTGAGGCAACTTGTGGAGTTAATGAAAGGTCCCTGAACAAATTTATGTTCAGAGGGATCTTGGGGGGCAAATCCACAGTTTTCTGAAAATGGCCATGCAAGAAGATATGGTGTGAAGAAGTAGAGATAGTATCCTTGCCTTTATTGGTTGGGGAAGTGAATCCAAGAGTCGGGATGTCATGTTGCAGCTGCAAGACTTTAGTAATGTGTTCAATTCTGTTTGTTACTTTCCAGGAATAACGTCGATGTGGAGTAATTGTTGTATTCAGGGACTGTAAGTTAAGCACACGAATATGGGGAGAAAGTGAGGTCTGCAGATGCTGGAGATCAGAGCTGAAAATGTGTTGCTGGTAAAGCACAGCAGGTCAGGCAGCATCCAAGGAACAGGAGAATCGACGTTTCGGGCATAAGCTCTTCTTACAGGAATGAAGGGCTTATGCCCGAAACGTCGATTCTCCTGTTCCTTCGATGCTGCCTGACCTGCTGTACTTTACCAGCAACACATTTCCAGCTCAAGCACACGAATATGCAAAGAATGGACCGAAATGGACCAAGGACAGATACAGGAGGTTGGTTTAATTTGACATCATGTTCGTATATTGTGAGCCGAAGGTCCCGTTCAAATACTGCACTTTTCTATGTTCTATGATCAAATTGTGTGAGACTTAGGAAGCCAATTTCCATCAAATGTCACGTGCAGTTTAATTTCTGTCATGTCATTGCATCTGCTCGAGTAATACAAATGTGGCAAATTGCTTCTGCCTCTCTCACTTAAAACAGGAATAACTAAACATAAACATGCTTATTGTGAGGGCCCTGGTGATTGCAGTCTTAGACAGAGACATTATAATGCCAGTACTTTGTTCCTTCATGTTTGGCTCGTGAACAAATAATTCGTCGCGATTGCCTCGGTTGAATAAAGGATGTCTTGTTACAGTTCTAAAAGACAACAGTGGGACCACATGTTGAGTTCTGCATACATGTCTATCACCCTGCCATAGGAAGGTTGTTATTAATTTCCAAGGGTGCAAAAAGATTCATTCGAATGTCACATAGACTCGAAGGATTAAGTCGTAGGGTGCAACTGGATAGGCTGGGTCCCTTCACTTTGAAAGTTGGTGGCAGAGTGGTATCCTCACAAAGATACTTAAATTATGAGGGGCACAAATAAGTTACTAAAACAGACTTTTCGCGAGTGTAGGGGAACATAAAACAGGATACACAGGTATAAAATGCAGGTAAAAAACTGTTTAAAAGGGAACTGAGGGGGGATACTTTTCAGAAAGGTGGTGGTGCTTATATGGTACGAGCTGCCAGAGGAAGTGGTGAAAGTGCAATTATGACATCTAAAAGTCATTTTGACATGGACATGGATTTAAAAAGAAAGAGTGATATGAGCCAAATATTGGCAAATGGGAGTACAGTACTTCAGTTTAGCATTCGAGGTCAGAATGGTTATGTTGGGTCTGTTCACATGTTGAAAGAATCTGAGATCAGACAGTGTGCTCCGTGGACGGGGGAGCGCAACTCACTGGATTTAATTGTCTTTCTCACATCTGACGTGGTGTGTTAATTGTGACGTGTTGGACATACTTCAAAACAGCTATAACCAGTTCCATTAACATGGAGAACGTTAACGGATAAATTAATGCTTTGAAAATCCCCTGCATTGTTTTCTATTTCAGAACATTATCATTTTAGAAGACGTAACACTATCAAGATTTGAACAGGAGATAACGTTCGATCCGTTCTTAAACAGTGGGAATGAGCACAGAAATTTTCGTAGAATCGTTTGAAAAATCGTTCCAGAAACAAAAGTTCCCTGAACTCGAGCAAGCACTTTACTTAAGAGGAGGCAACAGATCAAGGGTTGAGCAGAAGGAGGAAACAAATTGACCGATTAGAAAAGGCTGTCGCATTGGCTTACATAATCCTTATGAATCTCCACAGAAAGTAGATTCCTCATGAAGACTACTCACAGTCACCAAGCACAAATTTCAGTAAATTAACTGAAACTCATTCCACGCCTTCTTGGAGGGAACCTTACAGGTGATTCTATGTCTCTGATGCCTCGTCCTTTGCTAAGTGTTTGCAGATCAGGAAGTTACTGTGTCAGGTGCCTTGATGAGTTATTACAGTGGCACTTTACAATGGTACACACTGCTGCCATTGTGTTGTGAAGGGAATTAATTTTGAAGGCAGTGGATGAAATGGAGCAGGACATGCTGATTTTTAACAGTCATATTCCAAGCTTGTTGATCTGCTCATCCAGGCAAGTTGGGCTTTATTTCATCACATTCCTGGCTCATGAATTCTAAGTAGTGGATACTTTCGAAATCTACTCTCTCGATCCATTGTATAGTATTGTGAGTTTCTGAGAACATTGTTCCTTCTTCTAATCTCCACTGAAAACAAGCACAGTCTCCTCAATCTCTAATTTACAAGACAGTCCGACCAACCAGCAATCAGTTAGTTAAACGCACTGTACTTCCTCTTCGGAAATTATTTCTTTCCTTCAGCTGGAGGACCATAAGTGCACACAATAGTGTGCACATTCTTTTCCATCTCCCATGCCCTTTCCTATTCACCCGGTATATTAATGTTCAGCTGAAACCTCTTTTCACCCTGCTGTATGCTTGCAATCCCATTAAGTTTTATGTCATCACTGAGTTTGGTAATATGGCAAATGGAGCCCACATCGAAATCATTGTGGATAGCAGGGGCCTAGCAACGATGCTTCTGATCTCAGCTTGACAAAGAGCATTACTCAGACATGGTTTTACTCAATAAACGCCATGCTTGAGGGACTGATTGGTTGATTGTTCACATCTATTATGGCATTGGCAGGATCACGAGTCAATTTGCAATGAGATGCCAGCAAATAGAGCGGTGTTTCGTAATAATCGTCCGAGGGAAAGTATCAACAATGTTGACAACTTCCTGTTGACTGCAGATTAAGATCTTCTGAATATTGAACTATTTCTTGATCATTGTCCACTTTCAAGTGCTTTCCGATAAGAGATTCGATATTAATTGAGGCTGTAAATAAAATTTGAAACAATTTATTCAATTGTAAGTACTTAATGATGAACTGGCATTGAGAAATTGTTATAATGACATCACAGCTAGCTTTGATAACAACTTTATCCTC
>NW_025204295.1:0-2425 GCF_004010195.1 Chiloscyllium plagiosum | reverse complement strand
CTTGTCAGTCTGTGATTGGTGAGATGGGTGTCCTTCAAAGGTGCCTTGGACGGGAAGCCAGCGGGAGCTTGCACATTTGGAGAAAGTGAAGTCTGCAGATTCTGGAGAGTTAGAGCTAAAAACACAGCACGCCAGGCATTATCGGAGGAGCAAGAGAGTTGAAGTTTCGGGTATACGCCCTTCAGTGGCATTCAGATCGCGTGGTCTGATCGAAAATAATTCTGACTTTGAAACATTTCACGTTTTTCTCAACAGATTACAGATTTGATCACTTTGAGGAAACTACATGCAGTTTCTCTGATTTAAATCAAGCTGTGTTCATGCTCATTCGATGAAGTGTCTGTGTTTATTTCGAAATTAGTGATGGTTTTTTTTCAATGTTGTTTTTCAATCAAATTGATTTTGACGATTAATGAACCGTGTGATTCTCCAGGACAGTCACATACATCAGTAAGTGGACTGTGTTTCCAAGCTTTCCCAGGTGTTTATATTTCATTTTGAACGGGAAAGAAGGTGGAAGAAAAACTGCTTTTAATCCTGTGAGCTGCCAAGCGCAACCCACCCATACCCCTACAGATGCAGATTTACAAAACTCTAGTGCGGCCGCACTTGGGGTATTGCATTCATTTCTGGTCACCAAATTATGGGAAGAATGTGGAAGCTTTGGAGAGGTTTCAGAGGAGATTTACAAGGATGTTGCCTGGTATTGAGGGACGGTCTTAAGAAGAAAGGCTGAGGAACATGAGGCTGTTTCCATCAGAGAGAAGAAGATTGAGAAGTGACTTAATTGAGTCAGGTAAGATATTTAGTCCGTGAGATAGGGTTGAAAACGAGAGCCTTTTTCCTCGTGTAATGATAGCTAGCATGAGGGGATGTAGCGTTAAATTGAAGGGAGATAGACATAGACCAGATGTCAGAGGTAGTTCCTTTACAAAGAGAGTAGTAAAGGCGTGGAAGGCAGTACCTGCAAAAGCAGAAGTCTGGCCAACTTTAAGAGTATTTAAATGGTCATTGGAAAGGCATGTGAATGAAAATTGAATAGTGTTGGACAGATGGGCTTCACATCGGTTCCACAAGTCGACGTAAACACGAGGGCCGAATAAACTGTACTGCGCTGTCATGTTCTCTGGTCTAAATTTCGACTGTAAAATAGGTATGACTGACTGAGAAGCAAATAATCAATATTTCTATAAATGCAAGCGGCAGAATGTTCGTGAATATCACACCGATGTGAAATGATTGTAATTCTGTGAATTCGATTCCTGCGCTCTGTTCATCACAGAGAGTGTGCATGCTTTGTAATACAAATATGGAGTTGATATTTCCACAAATAAGACAGACTGGAACTGGAGTGCATTAACGTTGAATCCTCATTAAGGTTGAGAGTACATCGTAATGGGAGAGGCTTCTCTCGTATATTTAAACACAATGTCAAATATTCTGTATTCTGGACTGCTGATTATATGTAATGCTGCTCAGCTCAATTGATAACAATAGATGAAAAAAATGCAGGTGCTAATTTCAGTTATTTCTTGAAACATACATT
The DNA here is from genome assembly GCF_004010195.1 of Chiloscyllium plagiosum. Lineage (NCBI taxonomy): Eukaryota > Metazoa > Chordata > Chondrichthyes > Orectolobiformes > Hemiscylliidae > Chiloscyllium > Chiloscyllium plagiosum. The sequence continues at coordinate 879 of NW_025204295.1, read as the reverse complement.
GTTGTTTCTTTCCCAATTAGTATTTTTGTTTGTAAAAATTGCCTTAGAACTGATTGATGCACCGTACTCGCCAAAACCTGTTCCTCACAAGACGGACGCACAAAGTGAAGAACGGCGATCTCAATGAAAACTTAACTGTGGAAAGATTATGAAGTACGGATTCCAGAATTGTTAATCTAAATCTAACTAGATATATATGTGAAATCATATAAACATTTTCAGCTCGATATCCATCCTTATTCATGTATAGATACTAAGTCAGTATAGCCACGTATCAGAAATGTCCTAACCTTGCTCGAAGAATACTAAAACATAAATGCTATTTCAGGCACCATAATATATCTATGGGGCATTCTATTGAATTAACATTATTGCTCTGCCAAATTTAACTATATGAAATATGTTTTATTTTCAGTGGGGCATTTCAATATTTAAACTTAGCACTAAACATATGCAATCAAATGCAAAGATTTTCCTATTTACCATACACTGAGTAAATATTAATGTCATTGATAACTCTTTTTGGGGTCAGTACATGAAGGAGACACAATATGATTCACTTTGTTATAGTCTCTGTTCCCAGTGTGGTTAGATATTCCATATCGTTCTGTTCCCCATAAGCAGTTAGCTTCTGTAATCAGAGATATTCCTACTTACACAAGACTGCTGGGGTAAGTTTTATCTCTCCAGTTCATAACTAACACTCAGTATAATTTTACTTAGAGAGACGCTCCCCTTAACATTTGAGCACTTGAGTTAGTTGTTCCCCTTTCACTAGGAATCTCGCACTGTAAAATCCAAATTGAAAGATGCTCACTATATGACTTTGCCACTGTAATCGCGTGCCTGCTTCAGGCTATTGACCAACATGTGAAATAG
>NW_025204294.1:4237-9261 GCF_004010195.1 Chiloscyllium plagiosum | reverse complement strand
CTATGTCCCTGGAATTTTGAATGCTTTAAAATGGTGAAATTTTGAGAGTCAACGACAGGAACTGCAGGATTAGATAGGGAGAAAATATCGTTGTTGCTTCTGTAGTCTATAACTAGGTTCAATGTCGAGTAATCTAACAATAGATTGGAACCCTTTGAAATCTCAGGCCACATGAGGTTAGGTTTTGTTCAGCATGAAGTTAGGTTTTGTTTAAATCAGCCGACACTGTCCCCAGCAATCTCTCACAGAAAAGCACAGGCATAGGGTTAAGTACAGATTAAAGCCCAATTACACTGTTCCCATCAACCACTCCCAGAATAGGAACAGCACTGAGTTAGAGAAAGGATAAAGCTCCCTTTACATTTTCCACATCAAACTCTCCCAGGACAGGGACAATACTGTGCCAGATAGTAAACAAAACATCGTTCATATAACCAGAAAATGACAGCATTCCATCTGCTGCTGCCTTGACTTGTGTGAGTCACAGAGTGAGCTCCGAAACATCTCCAGGACAATCTTATCCTGTACCTGTGTCTGTGGCTCTCTATCTGTGTCTGTAAGTCTCTCTCGGTTTCTGAAATTAGCTCCCATTCCCTCGACAATGCTGAATAAGTTTCAAAACCGTTCAATTATCTTTAAAACATTTTAGGATACACTAAAGATTTTTTTTGCAGTGTTGATAAATATCCATCCTCACGTTACTTGCGGATATCCAGTCTAATTCCACTACATTTATATGGTCCGTAACTCACAAAGGAAATTAACATCCAGGGTCTGTGAACAATCCGGAAGTTCCATGAAGTGTCTCTCTTTATACTATGCGATTGGCCATTAACAGTAAGGAAGCGTTCCTATAATTATTTTTTTCATTGAGACGCCATCAGGAGTCCTGAGGACCACTTTGATTCTCAGACTGACTGTTCATCGTCACTGCAAAGAAAAACATAAATTTTCAAGATGCAGGAAAGTCTCAACGAAAACAACTGCTGATGTGCTTCCCCAATGTAATCACTGATACTTTTTAGGATGAGATTTTCAGGAGGACATTTAGCTGACGGAAGCAAGGAGCAGGACGAAGCCATTCAGCCCCTACAGCCTGCTCTCCATTCAATGTGATCATGCCTGATTCCCTATCTCAATGCTATATTCCCACTTGCTCTCCAGAGGTCGTGGTGGAGAATGGTACAATTACAACAATTGGTTCACGTTTGTCGGAGGAATCGATCAGAAATTGAATGATCCCGTTGAAAATGGTGAGAAATTATTAAACATTATCATTCTGGGGGATATATGGTATCAGAAATTTAACTGACAGTGGGGTCAATAATGTGGAGGACAATTGATACAGAAGAGTACAGTGCAGGTCCTTCAGCCCTCGATGATGTGCTGATCGGTTAATCTACTTTAATATCAAACTAATCTGCATAACCTATCTTCCATGTGCCTATCCAAGAGTCACGTAAACATCCATAATGCATCTGATTGAACTACCACCGCCACAGAGTCTGGTCGGTGCTTAGAAAGAACTTACTTCTCATCTCCCCGAAACCTTCCTCCAATCACTTTTAAATTATGGCCCCTTATGAAGATATTTCTGTACTGGGAAGAAGTCTCTGGCTGTTCACTCTATCTGTGGCTCTTATCATCATATACACCCTTATCAATTCACCCCACATCCTTCTTCACTCTGATGAGAAAAGCCCTCGGCCCCTCAATCTTACTTCATAAGAAATGCCCTCCAGTCGAGGAAGCATGGTGCTAAATCTTTTCTGCAGCGTCTCTAAAACTTCTGCCTTCAGGATCAATCTAGTAAGATTGCAGATTTAAAAAAAATCTGTGACTGATTCTGAACAAGCTTCACGTGGAATTTGATTAAGAAATCATAATCCCTCAGGTAGCTGGAGGGATTCCCATCTCAGAGTGTGATTTTGATTAAATATAGGAAATATCTCCCTCCCACGGTCATTACGTGACTGTTTTGCTCTTTATGACAAACAGAAAGCTCCCGCCTCTCTCGTGTCAATTTCACTGGAATTCTGTGCTTCATATTAATTGGCCACTAAAAATAAGGAAGTCTGGCTCTGACGAGTTCATTATGAGGATATAAGGAATCCTATGGACCACTTTCATCCTCAGACCGAATAGAAATAGCTTCTGCATGTGTCCTCCTAACTCCTGCTACTCTTCTCTTCCCTGTTTCCTGCATTTTCAATTTGTGTCATCTGCAAATTCTGAAGACATGTCCTGGTTTCTGGAGGTTGACAGTGAGTACATTTCGATGTCCACAACAAAGACTCCCAAGCCAAGCGTCAGCATGCTGACATCTCTTGATGCCAGTGACCAAGTACTCATTGACAAAGTGGGAGTTTGAGATTCAGAAACTAAATAACTGTGACACTCTGTTCTGACCATTGACTCTCCACCCCTCAGTGAAATTCAAATAATGACCTAGTTCCCTGTTAGAAGGGTCGGTTGGATCCGCCTCCATCAGAACTCCAGCAGGGCCCCCCACACAAACACCAAGCGTTGTGTCAACAAAAAACATTTTTTACTACATTTGCAAATTCTGAAGACATGTCCTGTTGTCTGGAGGTTGACAGTGAGTAAAGCTCGATGTCCACAACAAAGACTCCCAAGCCAAGCGTCAGCATGCTGACATCTCTTGATGTCACCAGAGAAGTACTCATTGACAAAGTGGGAGTTTGAGATTCAGAAACTAAATAACTATGACACTCTGTTCTGTCCATTGACTCTCCACCCCTCAGTGAAATTCAAATAATGACCTAGTTCCCTGTTAAAAGAGTCGGTTGGATCCGCCTCCATCAGAACTCCAGTAGGGCCCACCACACAAACACCAAGCGTTGTGTCAACAAAAAACATCTCTTACTACACATCTGTTACTTTTGCAGATAATCTTAGCCTATGTTGTCTCATTTTTGAACCTTATATTTGGGGAGCAGTATCTTCCAGGGGTCTCATGATTTTTGAAAGTCCCATCAGATTCCCAATCTGAAAAGTTTAATTCTTTCCAATCCCTCCCCATGATTGAAAGTGCTGACCCAGGGACAAATATTCCAGGAACCTGTAGTGGTTAAGGAAGTGAGCACACTCTCTACCACCTTCTCGGGAGGAATAAGTGACAGCACAGACAGTGAAGGCCACATTCTTTCGGAAGGCCTCCCCATCAGAGTTTTCAGGTCCCCAGTTGATTACCACAGAGTCTATGTCCAGGTTTTTGCAGGGGCCTGACATGCACAGCCAGCCTGTGCTTCTCCAACAAATACTTTACCAATGGAATGATTCCTTTCTGAATGAGTTAATGCAGAGAAATATTGATGCTTTTCATTCTAATTCTCTGGTTGTACAATCAACTAGAATCTGCTGTAAATGATGCTCTCCATTAGGTGTTAGGCAGTAAGTCAGATATTCGTACAGTAGATATTCGACCCATTTGAATGGCTGGATTTAACCCAGTGGAAGAGTTCCTGTCCTAAACACACGCAGTTTCAATTCCCAAGCAAAGTCACTGGGCACAGTTGTTACATCGGTTCCCTTGGACCTGGCTGTCCAAGCTCTGTGTGTTATTGTCAGTGTCCCTCTGTGCATACTATAGTGAGGCCTACAATGACTCCTTCCTGGTCGTGCCTTGCCCCTTGGGGAACACTGAGACATGGAGATTCGACAGAGGCTGCGCTGTTGGGCCTGTCCCCTGAGTCTTATCACCCTGTGGCTGGGTCTCTGACCCCATAATGGCAGATAACCCTCTCTCAACTCGAGCTGGAGATTCAACAACAGCCAATAGTATTTCCCCCTGGAGCATGGCAGCTTAAAAGTGAAGGAAAGGAAATCAGAGAAAGTTGCTCAGATTGAGAGAGTACTGGGGAGAGAAACTGAAGTTCTTACGTGTCCAAAATCAGGTTGGAGTGCAGTGACTACAGCGACTCTCGCTGTCTTTTCCCATTTGAACTGAACTGATTCTGAAATATGAAAGTTAAATCGAGGAACATGCTTCGTGTCAATAAGGGGGAAAGTGGACTTTACATTTCAACATAAATAAGTGTTAAGCGTAAATTTTAATGAATCCTAATCATACGTTCCTTATTATACTGCCAATTAACAAATGCTCACAATCTGCTGTAGACTCTTACTTTATCTGAGTTCCATCTGCTTTCGTCAGAAATTAAAAATGCAGCAATTAAAAGGATTTAGTGACAAAGGAAAAAGAGGGGAACCGGAGGGAATGAAAACAAAATGGAAGTGCAGGAATGATGAGACAACAAAATGATAAGGGTGCAAAACAGAACCTCTGCATCCCAACTTTCTTGCCCAAAATTGCAGAAAGAAATAGATCGGGAATGGAGTTTGTGGTGGAATTGTGCAAAAGTGCCAAAGTATTACTGGAAGCTATGAAATACTGGGACCAGGATTGGAATCAGGAGGTGTAGCCACGTGGGCAGGGTAAGAAAAGTCTTGAATGCAACATTGTCAGAACTGGTCAATTAACGGTCGGTCAGCAGGGGGCGTCGTTCAAACTCTGTGGGCAGAGAATGTTCCGGCTCAGAGAATGCAGCAATCATATTTAAAGGCTGTTACCTATACTTTCAAACAACAGCTCTGGAGAGACATTGGCTACTAACAAACATTTACCATCAATCAGATTCAGATTGCTCCCTGATTCATTAAAGTTCCTGCAGGGTGCTTGGGCACAGGAACAGTCCCTGTTCTATCAAGGCTGGAGAAGATCAATAAGTCAATGTGGGCAAGTTCAAGTAGAGATTGCTGAGGTGGTGAGTTCGTGTGGGGAACCTGGTTAAGTTGACAAAAAGGAATCTGCGAGCGGACATTTTCTGGAAGGGTTACAAGGTTAAACTGAAGAACTTACATGTGGCCAGAGATGAAAGTGAAATTGAAAGCAAAACACATCATATCCAGCCATTGCCAAATCCATGGCAGCATACTGTCCTTCCAAAAGGTCAGGGTAAAGAGGATGCAGTGTGCCCTGACAGGGTAGATCAGCTGCTGAC
>NW_025204294.1:0-3417 GCF_004010195.1 Chiloscyllium plagiosum | reverse complement strand
TCGAATGCCCCCGTCCGTTTTGGTGTAGTGAACAGCCCATTCCCGTCCAAGTTACCACGTTAAATTAAAGTGTCCGTCCAGCTCGTCGTTTGATTGTGCAACGTGAAAACGTGACCATAAGTAATGTCTGCACGGCAAGCTTTTCGTTCTCTGCTAATGGAATGCCCGACGAGGAATCCCCGACCTCGCTGAAGCGGACAATGACATCGAGTAAGTGCTTGGCTGCTCTGCAGACACTGGGTAACAGCCCAAATTCGGCGTGCAGCCTAGCACTGGCCGTTATTGCATCCTTCACGGCGCTGTTCAGCCATTGTTTCCCAGTCTGAATCGGTGTCCCAGGATTGGATGGGGATGTCAATAACAGGGCTATCGGTCACCCAGTGGGTTATATGCGCAAGCTGCAATATGGTCTGCACATCTTGGGACAGACAGTTGTATATACCAGAAATTTCGATGACTCAATTGGAGAACGGGAGCAGTCAATTCAACGGGTCTGGGCCATCTTGTCGCATGGCCCAGACCTCTGCTTGGATCCAGGTCTTATACAGGGGAGTGGACCCAATCATGATGCGGGGAAACTGACAGTTGGTGCCCTGGTAATTTCGGCAAACAGTCGGGCTTCTTGTGAGTTTGGAGTTATCGTTTGTTTTGGGCAGCAGTGGTAATTCATACTGCCCACCGGTAATGTGTCCCATCGCGGTCTTGCTATGTAATGCATGGCAAAAAAATTGAGCCACTTCATTCAGGCCCAACGGGTATGGCTTTGAAGACAGTATGGGAAATTTTGGATACTGCGGGGCATACGGTGGTGTGGCCGGATCTGGAATTATTGGGGTCTCAGTGTCGATTCTATTGCAGCAGCCTTTCGCCTTCGCGGCCTGATACTGCTGGGCAACCTGTCGAAACTTTGCAAGACACTTCAGCATGTATAGAGGGTCACAGGAGGGGTCATCATGCCCTCCCATAATGGCTGTGGTCCAATAATCAAGCTTATCGAATTTAAAGGACCCCCCCCACCCCGCCCCATATGGCCAATTTCCTTGTGGCCATGTATAAAAGTCTCGTGTAAAGTGGAGAAAGTGAGGACTGCCGATGTTGGAGATCAGAGCAGAAAATGTGTTGCTGGAAAAGCGCAGCAGATCAGGCAGCATCCAAAGAGGACAGGCCGCCTACTTGCAGAACATTTCAGAGAACACCTCTGGGACACCCGGACCAACTAACCCAACCACCCCGTGGCTCAACACTTCAACTCCCCCTCCCACTCCACCAAGGACATGCAGGTCCTTGGACTCCTCCATCGCCAGACCATAGCAACACGACGGCTGGAGGAAGAATGCCTCATCGTCCGACTAGGAACCTCCAACCACAAGGGATGAATTCAGATTTCTCCAGTTTCCTCATTTCCCCTCCCTCCACCTTGTTTCAGTCCCAACCCTTGAAGTCAGCACCCCCTTCGTAACCTGCAATCTTCTTCCTCACCTCTCCGCCCCCACCCCCACTCTGGCCTATCACCCTCACCTTAACCTCCTTCCACCTATCGCATTTCCAACACCCCTCCCCCAAGTTCCTCTTCCCTACCTTTTATGTTAGCCTGCAGGGCACACTTTCCTCATTCCTGAAGAAGGGATCATGCCCGAAACGTCGATTATCCTGCTCCTTGGATGCTGCCTGACCTGCTGCGCTTTTCCTGTAAAGTGGATAATGTTACCGCCATCCGCTGTCTCTTTCAGCCCAGTGTCTGCCAGTGAACCAGGCATTACAAGAGAATCTCCTATCTTTATTTTGATTTTCACGTATTTGCAGGGCGACGTGGTTATCACTGCTACCTCACAGCGCCAGGGTCCCAGGTTCGATTTTAGCCTTGGGCGACTGTCTGTGTGCAGTTTGCACATTCTCCCCATGTCTGCGTGGGACTCCTCTGTGTGCTCCGGTTTCGTCACACAATCACAAAGATGTGCACGTCAGGTGAAATGGCCGTGCTAAATTGCCCATAGTGTCAGGGGCATTAGTGGGAGGGAAATGGGTCTGCGTGGCTTACTCTTCTGAGGGTCGGTGTGGACTGGTTGGATCGACGGGCCTGTTTCTACACTGTAGGGAATCGAAACTTACATGCCTCCTCAATATCGTCTTGGACAACATCGGTCCTGGGCCGTTCTCACCACATAGTTGGGGTTTCCCAGCTCGCACATCCCAGCAGTGGGTGGAATTCCCTCCCCCAATGGCGTACTGGACGTCCTGCGTTGACTGCTTAGCATTGCACTTCGGCTTTCGAGGAAAGACAGAGGGAGTACTCACAGAACACACAAGCAGTGAGTGATTGACAGGTCAAGCAATAAAGGATTACTGAGCGCACAATCGCTCACCGCACTGTGAACACACACTTATCTGGTGGATAAACACACTGAGACGAGACACCTGAACCTGACAATACATGCCGTCAGCAACCGAAAAACAAACAGACACATCCAATGCAAATGATCAGAAACCACAAGACAGAAACAAAAGTGAACTGGTAGAGCCCCTGTCAATTTCCTTCGAGCTGAGGAATCTCTTAGGATTGAAGCGAAAAATTTAATCAACAGTCTCTCCTTCTATTTTGCCAGGCTTCCCTTGCCCGTCCGGCTCTCCCCTGGCTGGATCCAGATTACGGCACAAGCTCTGGACGTGATTAATACAATCAAGACACAATCAAGCATCCGGCAGCATTAATCAGTTCGAGAATGGGATCAGGGGGTTCCAGCTCTCTTCGTGGGTATTTGAGAATGTCGCTTTCCTTGTCTGTAACGTGATACCATTGTTGCTCTCCAGAGATGAGCAAGGTATTCTGGTGCATCCTTGGCTAACCTGAGCTTCATGTGGCTTTGATATCACTGGGGTATTAGATTACACTTCGGCCTTTGGGACACCTATGTTTATCGGGTCGAGGAAGTTTATTGGTAGTTTGTCTTGGGAAGTGCATTCCCTGGTTTGTGAATGACTGTGGTCATGTATGGTTTCCCTTGTCAGCCTGTTTGGTCAATACTGAGGCATTTTGGGTGTTCGTTGTAAGGCTTGGACAGGCTTGATTTTCTGTGTTCTTATTGGCCATGCTGTCTGTAGGCAGGTTTGCAAGTCATTTCCCATACTGTTGAAAAATAAACTTTAAGATCTTCAAAGTTTTTAAATTCAAAATCTTAATTCAACATCAACCTGTTCACATGGGGACAAGCCACTCAGCTGTTCCATGGACGGGAAGGTATTCACTTGGGGATCAATCCTAATGGCACGCAAACGACTTCAACAAAGGTAGAGAAAATATGTCTGCTCTGTTTGGTAAGTGATTATCTTCACAACCCCGCCTAATGTCACCCAATCGACATCACACTGGAAAGACACCATTCTTCTGCTCTGTCTATGAAAAGGAATTTATTAAATCAG
>NW_025204293.1:7958-9260 GCF_004010195.1 Chiloscyllium plagiosum | reverse complement strand
ACAAGAGAGTGGGGTTTGAGCCTGGGACCATCACGCTCTGTGTTCGTGCTTCAAGACTGTATCTGTGTCATGTTTGCTGGACCAAAGTTCGATCCCTTAAATACACTCTGCTCTGTTTACTGTAAGTGATCTTACCGATCTGCAGGATTTACTGAAGGCTCTAGATCTCACTCTCCATCTCTCTGGCTGACCGACTGTCTTCAGTGAGGTGATGAACGAAACAGGGATTGGGAATACTGCTGAGTCAGGAGCATCCTGAGTACCTACAGGAGACAGAGAAACAGACAGAATGGGAAATTAGACTGACGTAGTGAGGGTTCCACATGGAGAATGGCATTGAGTCCCACAGAGACTTGGAAAATCCCAGTCTCCATCCCTGGTCTGTGTTGCCTCATCTCCCTGGAGTGGAGAATTCTATTGTCTCAGGATCTGGAGTAGCTGCAAAAGGTGCAGTTACTGGCAGCAATTAGATCCTCACAGTGAGGGATACCACATGGAGCGATACTGTGCAATATCACCAGAGTGCAGGAAGGCATCACGATCAAACCACGGTCAGAAAGAAGGTGCACTGGGATCGGTACTCAAGGATGAGGGAGCTATCAGTGGGCCAGGCAATGGCCTAGTGTTACTCTCACTTGACTGTTCATCCAGAATTTAATGCCGGTAGCAGGGCTAGATCTGACTACTTAATACGCTTTAAGTAAGGAAATCTGTTATGGGCTGCTGGTCTGGCCTACATATGAATCCAGACCCAGAGCAAGGAGGTTGACTCTCAACTGCCCCCTGGAATGATCTGGCAAGACAGTCAGCTCAAGGCCAGCTCAGGGGTGGACATGAAATGCTGACCAGCCAGAGACAGCAACATCCCACGAGTGAATTAAAAACAACAATACTGTGACCAGCGTCCTGGCCAATCATATCGGTAGGTTTATGGACAGGGCTTTAAACTGACAGAGAGGATGCAGGGACAGGGTTCAGGTGAAAGGAGCTTTCCAAATCCAAAGAGAAAAGGTGATGCATTAGAACAGCATGGGAATGTGACTGAAGACAAGCAGAAAGGAACAGGAAGGGACAGTGAATTGGGCTCTGATCGGAAATTCTGGGAAAAAGGCAATTACAGTTTTTTTTTTGAATTGTCAAAGTATCAGAAAGATTTGGTCACCAGAAAGATGTGGTTACAGGAGAAACTGTGATGTACTGTTCTGTGTTCCAAACAAGGAGGGTTACAATGGCAGGAAGAGGTTACAGGAGGCTGGACAGGATTGAATCTGAATGAATAGACACAATTAGGAAGGTTTGCTC
>NW_025204293.1:2875-6494 GCF_004010195.1 Chiloscyllium plagiosum | reverse complement strand
GAAGAGTTTGGGGGCGAGCAGTGGGGCGTTTTTGGGGTCTGATAGGACGTGAGGCCTCACCCATGGTTTGCTGCTGCCCAGTCACCTCAATGGGAACTAGGCATTACCGAAAACTCTGAGCCCTGGAGGAATGGCATGGAATCGATTAATCGAATAACCATTTATCTGAATATACCATTGCCCGCCCATCTCGTTCAGAAAATCAAGGTTCCTGTGTAAACAGCTGGATGTTAACCTGGTGTGTGTGATATTGAATCGATTAATCGAATAACCATTTATCTGAATATACCATTGCCCGCCCATCTCGTTCAGAAAATCAAGGTTCCTGTGTAAACAGCTGGATGTTAACCTGGTGTTGTGTGATATTTACCTTCACCCAATCAACGCTTGCTCGATCCTTCTGAATGGCCCCAATATTGGCCCTGTTCCAGTTTAAGACCTGAATCTGTGGACCTGTCTGATCTTTTTCCATAACGTTGTTAAAACGAAGACAGTTGTGGTCACTGGACGCAAAGTCTCTCTGACTGACACTTCAGTCACTTGCCCGACCTCTTTTTCTGAGGGGACGCCCAGTGTTGCACCCGCCTGAGTAGCGTAGAGCCCTATACATCTTGATTTAGGAAACTTTCTTAGACATATTTGACAAAATTCCACCCCGTACGGTTCTTTTGCACTCTGGGTTACCCAGTCAATCCATGGGAAGTTAAAATCTCCCACCAATACTACTCTATTATTTTTATAGGTACCTGTAAACCCACTGCACATTTTCTCCTCTCGTAACCGCTGGCTACCATCCCAGCAGACTGACCATCACCTTTTTGTTTCTAACTTTTAAAAATATGGCCTCATTTGATGACTGCTTAACAATATTGTCTCTCAGCATTGTTGTTATGTCCTCCCTAATCAAAGGGACAACTCCCCCTCCTCACTTTCTTGCCCTTCTGTCATGCCTGTAGCTTTTGTATCCTGGAACACTGAGCTGCCAGTCCTGCCCTTCTCTCAGCCATGTTTCTGTTATGGCTATAATATCCCAGTACCCAGAGCTAATCCATGGTCTGAACTTGTCTGCATTACCAGTCAGGCTTCGTGCATTGAAATTAATGCCCTGAAAACCAAATGTCTTTTCCATCCCTATTCTGTGCCCCGGATATCCTGGATAGGAAACTTGCTCTCGATTGGCTGATGTATTTTTCCCTGACTAGTTGATGGCCCCTCTCTTATTCATAGTCTCAACTCTCTGCCAAAATAGTTTAAATCCTGCCAGGTAATACAAGCAAATCTCCTCACAGGGATACTGGTGCCCCTCTGCATCCAGTGCCATCCATCCCCCTGGTACAGGTCACCTCTACCCAAGAAGAGATCCCAATGACCTAAGAACAGAAAACTCTGCCCCCTACACCAGCGCCTCAGCCACACATCCATCTGGCCTATCTTTCTATTTCTATCCTGACTGGCACGTGATACTGGGAGTTATCTGGAGATCATTAACCTCAATATCCTGTTTTTTTAAATTCTTACCTAACTCCCTGTACTCATTTCACAGGGGTCTATGCCTTTGTCTACCTCTGTCATGTGAGCCGATGTGCACAATGACCTCTGGATGTTCACCCTCCCCTTCAGAATATTCAAGAATGACTCAGCGACATCCTTGACCTTGGTACCCGGGGGGCAGCACACCAACCTGGGGTCTCTTCTGCAGCCACACAGTCCCCGTCACAACTGAGTCTCCGACCAGTATCATGATCATTAGAGAGGATCTGGCAAACAGACTGGGAGGAACGACCTGCAGTTGTGTCGATATTAGGAAAGTGGGAGCATTTAAAAGTGATGCTGTGAAAACTTGGGGCCAGCATGTTACTTGAAGAGTGAATATTAAAGGCAGCAAGTCTAGCGAATACTGATCAAGTGATATCGTGAGTTTGATAATGAAATACAGTTCAATAATATCAGGTGAAACCATTCACATGTATAGAGAGGGCAAGGGGAATTGAGAAAATGAGGGACAAACAATAGTCATAAAATATATTTGGCAGATATAACTGAGGGAAAGCCACAAGATATTTCATCACCACCGTTAGTATAAGAGGCTTCCCAGCTAAAGAGCGAGGCCTGTTAGAAACCAATGGGACAATCTGTGCATGGAGCCAGAGGAAGTAGGTGAGGTCTTCAATGAATTCTTCCCATTATATTCACACAGGAGAAAGGCATTGTCGCCAGAGATTTGAGTTGGGACGGTGAGGTTCTAGAACATGGTAAGATCAATAAGGAGGAGGTATTAAATATTTTCACAGGCATAAAAAGTTGGAGAACTCCCCAGTGCCCAATGACATTATCCCAGGCTACGATGGGAGGTAAGGAAGGAGATTGGTGGATATATTTAATACTTTGCTTGCCACAGGTGAAGTGCCGAATGACTGGAGGATCGCTCATGTGTCTCCTTTGTTCAGGAAGGGCGGCAGGGATAGGCCAGGTAATTATAGAGCAGATAGTCTGACAACAGTGGGAGGGAAATTATTGGGAACAATTCTGAGGGACAGTTTGAATTAATAACTGGAAAGGTAGGGATTAATTAGGGATAGTCAGCACGGATTTAATACAGGAAGATCTTGTCTGACGAAATGGTGTCTGAAAATATTGATGAGGGCAGTGCAGATGATGTGGGTTCCATGTAGTTCATTAAGGCCTTCGACAAGGTCCCACAAGGAAGGCTGGTCCAGAAGGGAAGAGCCCATGGGATCCAAGGCATGTTGGCAATTTGGATCAACAATTGGTGGAGGGTTGGTTTTGTGACTGAAAGCCTTTGCCCAGCGGGTGTCCCACAGGAATCTGTGCAGGAGCTATTGCTGTTCATTATGGACATTAATCACACGGATATGAAAACAGAAGATATCATTAGCAGGTTTGCAAAAGACAGGAAAGATGAGGGTGTTGTGCACAGTGAGGGGGATGGACTCAGGCTGCAGTCTGAAGGTTGAGGCTGGGACAGAATTTCAACAGAGTAATTTCAATTGATAACCAGGCAAGAGCACAGCAGGCAATGAGGGAATACTCATCATTTAAACTGCATTTACTTTGATGTAAAATGCCTGACATGTAAGGCAGATGAACGCACGGCATGGATGGGAACATGGATCTGGGAAATGACAGGAATTACAGAGGTACAGCTGAGGGAGGGACAGGACTCGCAGATCATTGTTGCAGAGGACAGATTCAACAGGAAGGATAGATGGGGAGGCAAGGGAGTAGGGGGAGTGGAGTTTTTGATCAGTGAAAACATCACTGCAGCACTGAGAGGGGATATTCCGGGGGATCGCCCAGTAAAGCTGTTATGGAACTGAGAAATAAGAATGAATGATCAGTTTGATATGACGGTACTACAGGCCCGCAGTAGTCGGCGGGAAATTGAGCAGCAAATATGTCAGAGATCTCAGATACCTGTAAGAAGGATAGGGTTGTAATGGTGGGGGATTTTAACTTTCCAAACCTAGACTGGGACTGCCAGAGAGTGTCCACAGGTTGGATGGGAGGGATTTGTTCAGTGTGTTCAAGAAAACTGACTCAATCAGTATGTAACTGGTCCGACTGGAGAAAGGGATAAAACCTGACCTCCCCTTGGGAA
>NW_025204293.1:0-635 GCF_004010195.1 Chiloscyllium plagiosum | reverse complement strand
AATATTTCATGTCAGAACGTACTGTGGACAAAGACTAGGAAACAAAAGGAAAGAAACAGTCATGTCTTGTAAAGAGCCCCCATGACAGAAGAGGTGATGCTGGAGATCTTAGCACACAAAGGTAGAGAAAGCCCTAGGTCCTGAACAAGTGTATCCCAGAACATTGTGGCAATGTCGCAGTGGGGACCGTGGCAGAGATATTTGTATCATTATCCTTCGTATTTCCATTGGGTGTAGGTGGCTGAGGGGTGACCCTCTAAAGGTTTATAAAAACATGAGGGGTATACGTAGGGTGAATAGTGAAGGTCTCTCCCCCAGTGGAGGGGAATCCATAACTAGAGAGCATAAATATGAGGTGGGAGAGGAAATACTTAAAAGCAACCAAAAGAGCACATTTCCACACAGAGAATGGTGCACATATTGCATGAGCTGCTGCTGAAGTGGTAGAGAAAAGTACAATTATATCATGGGAAAGACATTTGGGCAGGTACATGGAGTGGAGAAGGTTTGACGGGATATGGGCCAAACACAGGCAAGTGTGACTCGTTCAGGGTCAGTGGTCAGCATGGACTAGTTGGATCAAAACAACCGTTTCTGTTTTCCATGGCTCTTTCTCCAGTTATTGGAGGAGACTA
>NW_025204292.1:6848-9260 GCF_004010195.1 Chiloscyllium plagiosum | reverse complement strand
GAAGACAGAAAAATGAAACTAATGGCTCGGCAGCCCCTCCCTGACTTCCCAGAGAATCGTCGGATAAATCACATCTTGCCAAGAGGATTTATATTTTTTCAAACTTTTACGAATTGAGAAGTCCTCCTCCTTTTGAACGGCAATCCCATCTAGTCTAATCTCTTGTACATCAACATTGAAATATTATTTTTGACTTCATTACACTTAATCTCCTGTGTAAGTGGAACTACAATTTGTGTTTCCATCCCCACTGCTTCCCGAAGAACATTCATAAAATTCCCCCCGAGGATATCAGTACCCCTCTGGTTCAGTTAAATACAATTCTGTTTGGAGACGTCTCACCGACTCCCAAAATAGCCCCAATTATCCTGGAATGCAAAATTCTCCCCGTAACTACGTGTTAAATTCCTCTCTCTCTCTATTCCTCACCTCACCAGCACGTGCATGGGCAACAACCATGAGATAACAACTCTGTTTTATCCAGCTCCAAGCTTCCATTAAAACTCCATGAATTTTTGCCATAAAATCCCATCTCTCTTTCTGCCTATTTCATTGTTGTCTATGTTTACCATGACTTTTGTCTGCTGCCTCTCACCTTCAAGAAACCTGAAAACAGCTTCGGAGATATCACAAACCTTTGCACCTGTGAGGCAACACACCAACTGTGAGTCTCTTTCATTCTCACAGAACCTTCTATCTGCCGACCTTACTCTGGATTTCCGCAAATACTAATGCTCTGCCCCTGTTCCCCTTCCCTCTGAGCAACAGGGACAGACTGCGCCAAACACCTGCACTCCATTGCTTATTCCTGGTAAATCATCACCCCAACAGTCTCTGCCCAATTATATATCATCATTTACCCAGCAGTCCCGTGTCCGCTCCTGCATACAGCGTGTATGTCGCCTTTACACAGTCTTTTTTTCCGGCGGCAGTTACAGTGGGAGGAGGGATAGCGAGGACCAGGTACCTGATGGGAAGGTAAATTTTAAGTAAGTTTTTGTACTTCAAATTGACCTTCCCATCAGGTACCTGGTCCTCGCCATCCCTCCTCCCACTGTAACTGCAGCTGGAAAAAAGACTTGGGCGCACACACTTACGAACTAGACCAGACCACTCAAAGCATTGTTCAGCAGGCAGCCCAGATGATAACTTTGCAATTTGTATTGCTTAATATGCAGTGAAAATACACAGAGAAAGTTAGCTCTGTTGACTACCAGGTTTTAAGCAGACAAAAAGATATGCGGAAAATTACACAATTAAACAAAAAGAACAGAATAAAGAACACCTACATAACTCAGTTTATGCAGACTAGGTTTAATTTTGCTGATCCGAATATACACCACAGTCGCAATAAGCAAATTCCGTTGAAAAACATAATATTTAGAACATATGTTCACAAGTGAAAGTTAGAAGGGCAGAAAGAGACAGAGAGCTTCACAGCCTCTTTGCACACAGCTGAAATCCTCTTTCATGATGCAGGTGTCTTCTAAAAAGTGACCACTTTGGCCTGAAGTCTCAACTGTTTGCATATTACGAAAGACAGCGCGCAATACGCATCCTCTCTTTACAAAACCAGTCTAATTAGCAACAAAAGACGTTTACGAATCCTCTGAAAGAAAAACAAAGACACAGTATCCTTGAGAAAAGGAACATCTTTTTAGCAATACGGGAGCAGCTTTGTTACACCTCCCCACATATAATGAACCATCAATACCAAAACAGTGCTTTATTTGTAAAAGAAAAAGCTTCAAAAACAAACTTAGTCTTCTAAAACACACATATACACTACCTAAACTATACACTTGCAATCATGCGAAACCACATTTGAATTCAAGCTGTGGCATATCCACGCCAAAACTCATCTGTATCTCATTCAAGTCTCGATAATGAATCGGCAATCAAGTTTTTACAACCGGTCTCATGAACAATTATCCATGTAAATACTGCACACTTTCTGACATCCACTGCAAATAGCGACACCCTCCCACACCCCACCTGTGATTACATTTACAGGATGGTCACGTGGATTGTGTCAGTAATTATGGTATGGTCCCAAGGAGAGTGTCGGTATTTAAACTGTTGTCCTGTGATTACCTACACCGTGGAGGGAATCCTCTTGTAAATGCTGCCACACACTCTGGGACATGCCCTGTAACCACGAACACTCTCCACAGCACTCCCCATAACTCCGGGTACATTTCTGTAAGTACTGATAATCTCTCTGGAACACCAATGTAAATACAATATACTTTCTGGGACCCTGTAAATATCGAAAGAATCCCCTGGAACCCGGAGTAAATACCAACACACTCACTGGGACTCCTCGTGTAAATAGCGACATACTTTCCAAAACCACTCTGGAAATACAGTCCCTGGTGTCCCAATGTAAATACCGACACAGTCCCCGGAATC
>NW_025204292.1:0-3472 GCF_004010195.1 Chiloscyllium plagiosum | reverse complement strand
AAATACTGACCTACTCCCCAGGACAACCATTATAAATACGGACTCTCCCCCCGGGATCGTACCCCTGTAAATACTGACCAACTCCCTGGGGCCCCCTTGAAAATACCTACACACTCTCCGTGACGCCCTATATCTACTGAAACACTGTTCGGATCACCCCTTTAAATACCACCCATCCCGTAAAATCAACACTCTCCCAGGCCACACCGCTGTAAATACCAATACACTACCTGTGAAGGCTCGGTAAATTCCAAAATAGTCCCCGGAACCCCCGTAAATACTGGCACAATGCCCGGAACCCATCCCCTTAAATACTGACACTCTGCCCGAGAGCCACCTGCTAATACTGGCACGCTCTCTGGAACCCCCTTGCAATTACCGACACACTCCCTGCAAACTCCCTGCAAATAGCGACGCACTCCTTGGGAACCCCATTGTAAATAGCGACACTCTCCCCAGGATCCCTCAACCTGTAAATACCGATACTCTCTCCAGGACACCCTGTATTTGGTGGCTCACTCCCGAAGAGACTTCTGTAAGTACCAACACATTCCCTGGGACCCCTTTGCAAATACAAGCACTCTCCCCTGATGTCCTGTCAATAACTGCACACGCTCACACACACACTTGTAAATACTAACACACCCCCTTGTAACAACCCCTTAAAAACCAACACTCTCCCCGGTACACCTGTAAATAATAAGACACTTCCCGGAACCCTGCTTTAAACCTGGAAGCATTCCACGGGAATCATTTTTAAATATGCACTCAATCCCTCGGACAAACCATGCAAATAGCAGTCGCTGTGCAGGACCCACCAAAAGTACTGATGCACATCTTGGGACACCACTGTTAATATCAACACACACCTGTGGACCTCGCATAAATACCATCACCCTCCCTTGACCCCACTGTAAATATGTTCATTCTGCCCAGTGCCCCATGGCAAATACCGACACAATGCCCAGGGTCCCCATGTCAACACTGACACAATCCCTGGTTCCACGCCATTAAATGATGATACTTACATTGGGTTCCCGCGTAACTTTCAACACACATCGGGGACTGATCCTGTAAATACTGACACTCTCCCTGGAAATCCCGGGTAAATACAGAAACAAATCCTGTGAACCCATGTAAATACCAATACACAGCCGTGGACCCCATTATAAATACTGGCACACTTCACAGGGCCACCCCATAAATTCTGGCACACTTTCCACGATAGCCATGCAAATACTGACACATTCCATGGGAATTCATTAAATACTGACACTCTCACTGGGTACCCCCTGCAAATATTTTCATGCTCTCCGGGACCCACCTGCAAATAGTTAACACACTGGCCAGGAACCGACTGTACATACCGACACACTCAACAGGATCCGATTTTAATATTTTTCTCACTCCATGGGTCCACGTCCAAATATTGACACAATCCCCAGGACCCCTATAAATACTGACACACTCCCCAGACTCCACTGCAAATACTGGCACACTCACCGGGGCACCCTGTAAAAGGTGACACACATCCGCAGGATCTCCTGTAACTACTGGCACACTGCTCAGAGTGCCCCTTACAATACTGGCACAGTCTGCAGGACAACCTGTAAATAAAGACACATTCCATTGGACCCCCTGAAAATACTGCAACACTCACTGTGACTCCACTGAAAATATTGGTAAACTCACCGGGACACCCCTGAAATTACCAAAACCCTCCCCGGAAACCTCTGTAACTCGGACCACAGATAGGACCATACACCAGGACCCACACATAAGTATTTTAACATCCCCAGGACCATCTGGTACATACAGAGACAATCCTCAAATACAGTCACACTCGACTGGATGATCCGGTAAACACTTACACAGTCCCCCGAGCCCTCTGCAAACACTGACACACTCCTGGATAACAGCCGTATTAATATCGACTAACTCTCCAGAACACCCCTGATAATAATGATACACTATGTAGACACCTGCGTAAATACCGACACAATCCCCAGGACGACCCTACAATTATGGCCACAATTCCCGGGAACATGATGTAAATACTGACAAAATCCCGGGGAACACCTATGTAAATGAACAAGTACTTCACGGGACCTCATTGTCAATAACAACTCTCATAGCGATACCCCTGTAATCAACAACTGACTTCCTAAGATCCCTTTTGTAACAACCGATAAAACCTTCATGCAAACTCCCTGTTAAATACTGACATACTCCCTGTGACGACCTCTAATCAATGATATACTCTCCAGAATTCCCCTGCAAAGACGGAGACATTCCCCACGATGCCCACTCTAAATACCAACCCACTCCCTGGGACAGCCCTCTCAATATTGAGTAGGTAAAAACAAGGACTGCAGATGCTGGAAACCAGAGTCGAGAATAGAGAGGTGCTGGAAACGCACAGCAGGTCAGGCAGCATCTGAGGAGCAGGAAAATTGAGGTTTCGGAGAAAAGGACTTCATCAGCTTCCCCTCTCAGTGTTGACACTGTCCCCAGGATTCCCCTGTAAATATTGATGCACTTGCAATGACCCCACTGTAAGGACAGAGAAACACACCATGACACCCCTGTAAGTACTAACACACACTCTGGGAACCCCCTGTAAATCCTGATACACTCACCAGACACTCACTGCAAATGCTGACTCATTCCCCGGGACCCCCTTTTAACACGCACCCTTAGGCTCTGCTTTAAATATTGACACAGACCTGGGGAGACACTTCAAATATTGACACACAGGTAAAAACAATGACTCCAGATGCTGGAAACCAGATTCTGGATCAGTGGTGCTGGAAGAGCACAGCAATTCAGGCAGCATCCGACGAGCAGCAAAATCAACGTTTCGGGCAAAAGCCCTTCATCAGAGAAGCCCTGATGAAGGGCTTTTGCCCGAAACATCGAATTTGCTGCTCGTCGAATGCTGCCTGAATTGCTATTGACACACAGTCCCGGACACCGCTATAAATTCTAACACTGCCGGGGACCCATACTGTAAATTCTGACACATGCCTCAGGACCAACCTCTAAATGCTAACTCAGTCCCCGGGACTTCCCTGTAAAAACTGTCACACTCCCTGGGGGACACCTATATACAGACACATTACCCGGGAGACTCCTCTAAACACCAACACACTCCAGGGAAACACGCCTGTAAATACCAACATACTACCCCAGCGCCCATTGTAAATAACGACACATTCCCTGGGGCTCCCCTGTAAACAACAACAACCTCCCGAGGAACACCATTGTAAATACCGATACATTCCCCAGGCACATCCCTTGTTAATAGCGACACGCATACCATGCACACCTCCTCTAAATACAGGCATCCCCGTAATCACCCTGCAGACTCCGACCACTCCTCAGGATCTCCTATCAATAGCCACACACAAAAAAAGACATCTCTTTAAATGACGACACTGCACCCAGGACCCTCCTATAAGTATTGATACAC
>NW_025204291.1:4846-9257 GCF_004010195.1 Chiloscyllium plagiosum | reverse complement strand
ACTACATTGTACAGGGTGTACAGGTTACATTGTGCAGACTGCAATGGTTACATTGTACAGGGGTACTGGTTACTTTGTACAGGGTTATATTGCACAGAGAGAAATGGTTACATTGTACAGGGTGAATAGACTACATTGTACAGGGTGTATAGGTTACATTTCACAGGGTGCACAGGTTACATCGTACAGGGAGTACATGATTCATTTTATATGGCTTAGAGGTTACATTGTACAGGGTGTACAGGATACATTGCACAGAGTGCACAGGTTACATTTCACAGGGTGTACAGGTTACATTGTATAGGGAGTACATGATACATTGTACACGGCATACAGGTTACATCGCACAGAGTGTACAGGTTACATTGTATACAGTGAACAGGTTACATTGCACAGGGTATACAGGAGACATTGTACAGAGCGAACAGCTTACATTAAACAGGGTGTACAGGTTACATTGCACAGGGTGTACAGGTTACATTGTACATGGTGTACAGGTTATATTGTACGGGGTGTACAGGTTACATTGTACAGGGCATATAGGTGACATTGTACAGTGTGTATGAGTTACATTGTACAGGGTGTATAGGTTACATTGTATGGGTGTACAGGCTACATTGCACAGGGCTTACAGGTTACATTGTATGGGATGTACAAGTTTCATTGTACAGGGTGTATAGGTTACATTGTACAGGGGGTACAGGTTACATTGTAAGGGGTGTACAGGTTACATTCTACAGGGTGTACAGGTTACATTCTACAGGGTGTACAGGGTACATTGTAAGGTGCGTACAGGTTATATTCTACAGGGTGTACAGGTTACATTGTACGGGGTGTACAGGGTAAATTGTAAGGTGCGTACAGGTTATATTCTACAGGGTGTACAGGTTACATTGTATGGGGTGTACAGGTTACATTGTACAGGGGTACTGGTTACATTGAACAGGGTGTACAGGTTACATTGTACAGGGTATACAGGGTAAATTGCAAGGTGCGTACAGGTTATATTCTACAGGGTGTACAGGTTACATTGTACGGGGTGTACAGGTTACATTGTACAGGGGTATAGGTTACATTGTACAGGGTGTACAGGGTAAATTGTAAGGGGCGTACAGGTTATATTCTACAGGGTGTACAGGTTACATTGTACGGGGTGTACAGGTTACATTGTACAGGGGTACTGGTTACATTGTACAGGGTGTACAGGTTACACTTCACAGAGTGCGCTGGTTACAGCTCACAGGGTGTACAGGTTACATTGTACAGAATGCACTGGTTACATTGTACAGGGGTACTGGTTAATTTTACAGGGTGTACAGGTTACATTGTACAGAGGGAAATGGTTACATTGTACAGGGTGTACGGCTACATTGTACAGGGTGTACAGGTTACTTTGTACACAGTGTACTGGTGACATTGCATGAAGTGTACAGGTTAAATTGTAAAGGGTGTGCGGGTTACATTACACAGGGTGTACAAGTTATATTGTCCAGCAACACATTTCCACCTCTGATTTTCAGCATCTGTAGTCCTCACTTTCTCTTTTATTGCACACGTGTACAGGTCACATTACACAGGGCGTACAGGTTACATTGCACAGAGGGAAATAGTTACATTGTGCGGGGTGTACAGGTTATATTGCATAAGGTGAAAATGTGTTGCTGGAAAAGCGCAGCAGGTCAGGCAGCATCCAAGGAGCAGGAGAATCGATGTTTCGGGCATGAGCCCTTCTTCATGTCCGAAACATCGATTCTCCTGTTCCTTTAATGCTGCCTCACCTGCTGCGCTTTTCCGGCAACACATTTCCACCTCTGATTTTCAGCATCTGTAGTCCTCACTTTCTCTTTTATTGCACACGTGTACAGGTCACATTACACAGGGCGTACAGGTTACATTGTACAGGGTGTACAGGTTCCATTGTACAGGGTGTACAGGTTCCATTGTACAGGGCGTACAAGTTACATTGCACAGAGAGAAATGGTTACATTGTACAGGGTGTACAGGCTACCTTGTACAGGGTGTACAGATCACATTACACAGGATGTACAGGTTACATTGTATACAAAGAGCACAATGTACAAAGAGCACAGGTTACATCGTACAGGGCATACAGGTTACATTGCACAGGGTGTACAGGTTACAATGTACGGGGCGTACAGGTTATATTGTACAGGGGTGCACAAGTTACATTGTGTAGGTGTAAAGGTTATATTGTACAGGGAGTCTATGATACATTGTACATGGCATACAGGTTACATTTAACAGGGCATAGAGGTTACATTTCACAACGTGCACAGGTTACATTGCACAGGAAGTACAGGTTACATTGTAAAGGGTGTGCAGGTTACATTCAATAGGGTGTACAGGTTATATTATACAGGGTGTACAGGTTACACTTCACAGAGGGCACTAGTTAATTTCACAGGGGTACAGGCTACATTGTACAGAATGCACTGGTTACTTTGTACAGAGTGTACAGGTTACTTTGCACAGAGCACTGGTTACATTGTACAGGGTGTACAGGATACATTGTACAGGGTGTACAGGTTACTTTGTACAGGGTGAACAGGTTACATTGTACAGGGTGTACAGGTTACATTGTACAGAGCGCACAGGTTATATTTCACAGGGTGTACAGGTTACATTGTACAGAATGCACTGGTTACATTGTACTGGGTGTACAGGTTACATTGTACAGGGGTACTGGTTTCATTGAACAGGGTGTACAGGTTACACTTCACAGAAGACACTGGCTACATTTCACAGGGTGTACAGGCTACATTGTACAGAATGCACTGGTTACATTGTACAGGGTGTCCAGGTTACATTGTACAGAGAAATGGTTACATTTTACAGGGAGTACAGGTTACATTGTACAGGGTGTACAGGTTACATTGCACAGAGAGAAATGGTTACACTGTACAGGGTGTACAGGCTACCTTGTACAGGGTGTACAGGTCACATTACAAGGGATGTACAGGTTACATTGTATAGAGTGCACAGGTTACATTTCACAGGGTGTACAGGTTACATTGTACAGAATGCACTAGTTACATTGTACAGGGTGTACTGGTTACATTGTACAGGGCATTCAGGTTACATTGTACAGGGCACACAGGTTACATTGCACAGGGTGTACTGGTTACATTGTATAGGGCATACAGGTTACATTGCACAGGGTGAACAGATTACATTGCACAAAGTGAACAGGTTATATCGGACAGGGTGTTGAGGTTACATTGACATGGTACAGAGGTTACATTGCACAGGGCATACGGGTCACATTACACAGGGTGTACAGGTTACATTGCACAGGGCGTACGGGTCACATTACACAGGGTGTACAGGTTACATTGTGCAGGCTTTACTGGTTACAATGCACAGGGTGTACAGGTTACAATATGCAGGGCATAAGGTTATATTGCACATGGTGCACAAGTTACATTGTGCAGGGTGTAAAGGTTACATTGTACAGGGTGTACATGGTACATTGTACACGGCATACAGGTTACATTGTACAGGGCGTAGAGGTTACATTTCACAGAGAGCACTGGTTACAATGCACAGGGTGTACAGGTTACAATATTCAGGGCATACAGTTAATATCGTACAGGGTACACAAGTTACATTGTGTAGGGTGTAAAGGTTACATTGTACACGGCAAACAGGTTACATTGCACAGGGTATACAGGTGACATTGAAAAAAGTGTACAGGTTACATTGCACAGGGCATACAGGTTACATTGTATAGAGTGCACAGGTTACATTTCACAGGGTGTACAGTTTACATTGTACAGAATGCACTGGTTACATTGTACCGGGTGTACAGCTTACATTGTACACGGTGAACAGGTTACATTTCACAGGATATACAGGAGACATTGTACAGAGCGTACAGCTTACATTACCTAGGGTGTACAGGTTACATTGTACAGGGTGTACAGGTTACTTTGACATGGTGCACAGGTTACATTGCACAGAGTGTACAGCTAACCTTGCACAGGGCACACAGGTTTTATTGTACAGGGTGAATAGTTTATATTGTACAGAGGGAAATGGTTACATTGTACAGGGAGGACATGATACATTGTACACGGCATACAGGTTACATTGCACAGGATGTACAGGTTACATTGCACAGGGTGTACAGGTCACATTGTACACGGCAAACAGGTTACATTTCACAGGGTGTACAGGTTACATTGCACAGGGCGTACGGGTCACATTACACAGGGTGTACAGGTTACATTGTGCAGGCTTTACTGGTTACAATGCACAGGGTGTACAGGTTACAATATGCAGGGCATAAGGTTATATTGCACATGGTGCACAAGTTACATTGTGCAGGGTGTAAAGGTTACATTGTACAGGGTGTACATGGTACATTGTACACGGCATACAGGTTACATTG
>NW_025204291.1:0-2420 GCF_004010195.1 Chiloscyllium plagiosum | reverse complement strand
TCTCTCTTCAGGTCCTTCCTGCCTACCCTTTCACTCTCAATCGCCCCAATTGGACCTTCACGCCTCATCTTTACATAGGCCGCCCTCTTCCCTTTAACAAGGGATTCCAATTCCTTATTAAACCACGGCTCCCTCACACGACCCTTTCCTCCCTGCCTGACAGGTCCATACTTATCAAGGACACTCAATAGTTGCTCCTTGAACAAGCTCCACATATCAATTGCGCCCTTCCCTTGAAGCCTACTTTTCCAAGTTACGCATCCTAAGTCATGCCTCACCCCGCGTCTAAATTCCCTGCCCCCAGCTATAACTCTTGCCCTGAAGTGCACACTTATCCCTCTCCATCACGAGAGTAAAAGTCACTGAATTGTGGTCACTGTCTCCAAAGTGCTCACCTACCTCCAATTCTAACACCTGGCCTGGTTCGTTACCCAGAACCAAATCCAGTATGGCCTCACCTCTTGTTGGCCTGTCTACATATTGTGTCAGGAAACCCTCCTGCACACATTGGACAAACATTGTACAGGGAGTACACAATACATTGTACATGGCATACAGGTTACATTCTACAGGGTGTACAGGTTACATTGTACAGGGCGTACAGGTTACATTGTACAGAGGGAAATGGTTACATTGTATGGGGTGTACAGGTTACATTGTACAGGGTGTACAGGTTACTTTGTGCAATGTATCCTGTACACCCTGTACAAAGTGTACAGGTTAAATTGTAAAGGGTGTGCGGGTTACATTACACAGGGTGTACAAGTTATATTGTATAGGGTGTCGAGGTTACATTGACAGGGTGCAGAGGTTACATTGCACAGGACGTACAGGTCACATTGTACATAGTATACAGATTACATTGTTCAGGATGTTCTGGTTACATTGAAGAATGTATACAGGTTACATTTCACAGAGTGTACAGGTTACATTGCACAGGACGTACAGGTTACATTGTAAAGGGTGTACAGGTTACATTGTAAAGGGTGTACAGGTTACATTGTACAGGGGTACTGGTTACATTGAACAGAGTGTACAGGTTGCACTTCACAGAATGCACTGGTTACATTGTACAGAGGTACTGGTTACATTGTACAGGGTGTGCAGGTTACACTTCACAGAGGGCACCAGTTACATTTCACAGGGGGTACAGGCTACATTGTACAAATGCACTGGTTACTTTGTACAGAGAAATGGTTACATTGTACAGGGTGTACAGGATACATTGCACAGGGTGTACAGGTTACTTTACACATGGTGTACAGGTTACATTGTACAGGGGCACTGGTTACATTTCACAGGGTGTACAGGCTACATTGTACAGAATGCACTGGTTAATGTGTACAGGGTGTCCAGGTTACATTGTACAGAGAAATTGTTACTTTGAACAGGGTATACAGGTTACATTGCACAGAGAGAAATGGTTACATTGTACAGGGTGTACAGGGTACCTTGTACAGGGTGTATAGGTCACATTACACAGGATGTACAGGTTACATTGTACAGGGTGTACAGGTTACATTTTACAAGGCAAACAGGTTACATTGTACAGAGTGTACAGGTTACATTGTACAGGGCAAACAGGTTACATTGTACAGAGGAAAATGGTTACATTGTACAGGGCGTACAGGTTACATTTCGCAGGGTGTACAGGTTATATTGTACAGGGTGTCAAGGTTACATTGACAGGGTGCATAGGTTACATTGCACAGGGCGTACAGGTCACATTACACAGGGCATACAGGTTACATTGTACAGGTTACATTGTACAGGAGGTACAGGTTACATTGTAAAGAGCATACAGGCTACACTTCACAGAGTGCACAGGTTACATTTCACAGGGTGTACAGTTTACATTGTACAGAATGCACTGGTTACATTGTACTGGGTGTACAGGTTACATTGTACACGGTGAACAGGTTACATTTCACAGGATATACAGGAGACATTGTACAGAGCGTACAGCTTACATTACCTAGGGTGTACAGGTTACATTGTACAGGGTGTACAGGTTACTTTGACATGGTGCACAGTTTACATTGCACAGAGTGTACAGCTAACCTTGCACAGGGCACACAGGTTATATTGTACAGGGTGAATAGTTTATATTGTACAGAGGGAAATTGTTACATTGTACAGGGAGGACATGACACATTGTACACGGCATACAGGTTACATTGCACAGGGTGTACAGGTTACATTGCACAGGACGTACAGGTTACATTGCACAGGGTGTACAGGTCACATTGTACACGGCAAACAGGTTACATTTCACAGGGTGTACACGTTACATTACACAGGATGTACAGGTTACATTGCACAGGGTGTACAGGTCACATTGTACATGGCAAACAGGTTACATTGCACAGGGTGTACAGGTTACATTTCACAGGATGTACAGGTTACATTGCACAGGGTGT